>NW_016107922.1:681049-684792 GCF_001604975.1 Cebus imitator | reverse complement strand
TTAGTAGAGATGGGGTTTCACCATGTTGACCAGGATGGTCTCGATCTCTTGACCTCGTGATCCACCCGCCTCGGCCTCCCACAGTGCTGGGATTACAGGCTTGAGCCACCGCACCCGGCCGAGAAAATATTTTATATATCATCACTGCAGTGCCTACAGGGAGGCAGACATGTATTATTTAATTTATTGTGGATCTGGTGACGTGTCTGACCCTTAAGCAGATTGATGCTTTTGGGAAAGTCCCAGAAATTTACTTTTCTCTAATAACAGGAACTTATTATAAGCAGTGCTTCGAGACTTCCACCATCATGGATGATCCAGAAAACCTGCATTTCCCATCAGTGAACTTAAATTCTTGTACAATAATTACATTCCGTTTTTGTGAACAGCAATTGACTCAAACAGCTTTTCTAGGAATTAAAATATATCACCTAATTTTCTTAAAGTAACTATAGTGTAAAGAGGTAGTTTTATGACTTTGCGTAACCTTGCACATGATTCTATCGATGTGACCAGTCATGGTACATTAAATTACCCACAAACACACTCAGTCACCTTCAGCCTTCCTTTATCACTTCTGCTTTTTCACTGCAGCGTTCAGCCTAACATTTTGGGGGATAGAAGAATGAAGGGGGGAGAAACTTAAAGCATAAAACTGATTATTTTGATTTTAAAAATCAAGCGTGGATTCTTATCAAAAGAATAAAAATTAAGGTAACCCTTAAATAGAGTAATCTTTAAATATAATTTTCAAGAACAATGAATTTGGAAACCAGAAAGAAATAATGGATTTGATATTTTCAAAGAAATAGATAGTACTTTTAAGTTCAAACACATCAGTGAAGTCCTATTAACCAGAAGAATAGTATAATAAGAAAAATCTAGGCCGGGCACGGTGGCTCACGCCTGTAATCCCAGCACTTTGGGAGGCCGAGGCGGGCGGATCACTTGAAGTCAGGAGTTTGAGACCATCCTGGCCAACATGGTGAAACGCCATCTCTGCTGAAAATACAAAAATTAGCCGGGCATGGTGGTTGCGTGCCTGTAATCCCAGCTACTGAGGAGGCTGAGGCAGGAAAATTGCTTGAACCCAGAAGACAGAGGTTGCAGTGAGCCAAGATCACACCACTGCACTTCAGCCTGGGCAACAAAGCGAGACTGTTTCAAAAAAAGGAAAAAAAAAAATCTAAACTGGGAAGTAGAAAATCTTAGCAGACTAATAATTCGGGAAGAAGAATTTTCACAGAAGGTTCCCATCAAAAGCTCCAGAGTCTGGCTACGCATAATGGTTCTTGCTTGTAATCCTAACACTTTGGGAAAACGAGGCAGGAAGATTGCTGGAGGTCAGGAGTTCAGGACCAGCTTGGACAACTAGTCATACCACGTCTCTATCTTTTTTTTTGAGACGGAGTTTCAGTTTTGTTGCCCAGGCTGGAGTACAATGGTGCCATCTCGGCTCACTGCAACCTCAGCCTCTAGGGTTCAAGCGATTCTCCTGCCTCAGCCTCTCGAGTAGCTGGGATTAGTAGCAGGCGCCTGCCACCACACTCAGCTAATTTTTTGTATTTTTAGTAGAGACAGGGTTTTACTATGTAGGCTAGACTAGTCTCAAACTCCTGACCTCAGATGGTCCACCCACCTTAGCCTTCCAAAGCTCTGGGATTACAGGTGTGAGCCACTGCATCCAGCCTCCATCTATTTTTATAAAAACAAAAAAGCCGCCGGGCGCGGTGGCTGAAGCCTGTAATCCCAGCACTGTGGGAGGCCGAGGCGGGTGGATCACGAGGTCAAGAGATCGAGACCATCCTGGTCAACATGGTGAAACCCCGTCTCTACTAAAAATACAAAAAATTAGCCGGGCGCGGTGGCTCAAGCCTGTAATCCCAGCACTTTGGGAGGCCGAGGCGGGTGGATCACGAGGTCAAGAGATCGAGACCATCCTGGTCAACATGGTGAAACCCCGTCTCTACTAAAAATACAAAAAATTAGCTGGGCATGGTGGTGCGTGCCTATAATCCCAGCTACTTGGGAGGCTGAGGCAGGAGAATTGCCTGAACCCAGGAGGCGGAGGTTGCGGTGAGCCGAGATAGCGCCTTTGAAACCCAGCCTGAAAAAAATAAGGAAAAACCCGTCTCAAAAAAAAAAAAAAAAAAAAGCCCCAGAATGAGTTGGATTTATTCACAGGTAAAGTTTTCTAAACCTTCAAGGAAAAGATAACCTCCAAACATTTCCAAAATGAAAGAAATAATTGGAAGCCACTCTGTTCGTTCTGATACAGGTATCTTTGAATGCCAGTCCTGATAAAATTAAACATATTCTCCTCATTCCATACTATATACAGTAATGCACCAGGTAACCACATTTTGGTCAATGACAAACCATGTATACCACTGTGGTACCGTAAGATTATAATCGAGCTAAAAAATTCCTGTCATCATAGCCATTATGACGTGGTACAATTACATTTCTTTTTATGAATATAGTATAACTTGGCAGGGTGCGGTGGTGCACACCTGTAATCCCAGCACTTTGGGAGGCCGAGGCATACGGATCACCTGAGGTTCAGAGTTTGAGACTAGCCTGGCTAATGTGTTGAAACCCCATCTCTACTAAAAAATACAAAAAATTAGCCGGGCATGGTGGCACACGCCTGTAATCCCAGCTACTCGGAAGGCTGAGGCAGGAGAATCTCTTGAACCTGGGAGGCAGAGGTTGCCATGAGCCGAGATCCCACCATTGCACTCCAGCCTGGGCAACAGAGTGAAACTCTTGTCTCAATCAATCAATCAATAACGTGTACCAAAGTGCATTGTGTTTATGAGGTCTAAAGTAGTGTACTGGAATGTCCTAACCGTCACATTCATGCCACTGAGTAACTGACTCACCAGAGCAACTGCTGGTCCTGCAAGCTTCATTCACGATAAGTGCCCTCTCTCGGTGTGCCAGTTCCGAAATCTTTTATACTGTATTTTTACTGTACCTTTTCTGGTTCTGTACAATGGTAAAGTATTTACCATTGTGTGGCTAGGATTGTGTGTAGTAGACTACACCACCTAGGAACAATAGGCTATGTATCCTGTAGCCTGGGTGTGTGGCAGGCTGTGCCATCTGGAGTTGTGTGTAGTAGGGTACACCCCATAACTTAGGTGTGTCGGTTACACCACCGAGGGTTGTAGTAGGCCATATCATCTGGGAGTAACAGGCTGTACCCGTAGCCTAGGTGTGTAATAAGCTATACCATCTAGTCCTTGAATTCTGTATTGTTGACAGCATAACAAAATTACCTAAGAATGTGGTTTCTCAGAATGTACTATCAGTGTTAAGTGACACACGACAGTCTGTCAGGTTGTTAATACTGACACGTGAAAGCCATCTTGTTACTGAAAGAGTAATGCTTGAGACTATATTACTGGTAATACTGTTTTGGAAGTCTTGTCCAGTGTAACACAATAAAGAATAGTAAGATGCAACATTTAGAAATGTTGACCTGGGGCCAGGCTTGGTGGCTCATGCCTGTAATCCCAGCACTTTGGGAGGCCGAGGCAGACAGATCAACTGAGGTCAGGAGTTCAAGACCAGCTTGGCCAACGTGGTGAAACCCCATCTCTACTAAAAATATAAAAATTAGGCCGGGCGCGGTGGCTCAAGCCTGTAATCCCAGCACTTTGGGAGGCCAAGGCAGGTGGATCACGAGGTCAAGAGATCGAGACCATCCTGGTCAACACGGTGAAACCCCGTCTCTA
>NW_016107922.1:674652-680734 GCF_001604975.1 Cebus imitator | reverse complement strand
TCAAAAAAAAAAAAAAAAAAAGTACAGAAACGGGGCAATGGAATAGTGGTTAACATGCCATGTGGAAGAGTCAGGAGCTTTTCTTTCAAACTGACTTGAATTATGGCAGTGCCCTGCCCTGTCCTGTCCCTTAGATGAATTGTTTCTTGATGTCTTTCCGTCAGCTTTTTATTTTTTTAAGAGAAAGGGCCCACTCTGTTACCCAGGCTGGAGTGCAGTAGCAGAATTATAGCTCATTGGAACGTTGGATTCCTAGGTTCAAACGATCCTCCTGCCTCAGCCTCCTACAGGCACACACTACCATACCCGATTTTTTAAATTTGTTTTTAAAGTGGGGTCCACTTCCGTTTTCTCATTAGGAAAATGAAATGCTGTCACTTGACAGAAGCTTTTTTGGGAATTATCCCATGTCAGTGTACGGAGCCTAGTATTTGGCTGTCAAAAGACAGCAGTCCTCCTCTCCTATTATTTATGTTGGTGGATAATTGATGAGAAATCTTGGTAGAAAACTAAAGCGACATTTTTTAGCAAAATAAAGGCAGTAAGAGCGCCAGAAGATTTGATACACCTTTGTGAAGGTATTACACAATTGTCCTCTAAACTTGGAAGCATCAGAAGGTAAGTCCTCCCGTGATGACCATCTAACAGTTTAAGTAAACCTTTTTTTAATAAAAGGGGATGTAGATCCTGGTAGTTTGTTGCTCGTGTTACACAATATACAGCTTTATACACGTTAATTTCTCAACAAGTAAATTGACTGAGTGTAGATGGTTTACAAAGAAGGGGATGGGAAAGTGCCTAGGGAAACACTCGCCCTCTGTATCAAGAATAGCGTTCTTCTCATTGGTAACTTTTCTCTGATTCGGCAGGTTTGAAGTGAAACTGACATTGGCGGTTTCGGTACTGTCTTGGAAAACTGGCGTAATCTCTTTGGAAGACAGTTCCCCGACAGTTCCTTTACTGTATTTAAAGTTGAAGAGATCTTATGAGAGTCTTGAGGCTTAGAAAATCATTGCTATCCCAGCGCTTTGGGAGTCCAGGGTTATAGCTGCCTCAGGCCAGCAGTTTGAGTCTGCAGTAAGTCGTGACGGTGCCACTGCACTTAATCCTTGGCGACAGAACAAGAACCTACCAAAAAAAAGAGGTTATAGACATACTTCAGGAAGCCGCTGGGGCCGGTGTTTTGGGACAAGTACTTAAAGGAGGTCACAACAGCATTTGATCATTGGGCTTGTGTTTGCACTGGGCGCCAGTCATTCTCTGTCTTTGAAAACAGAAAAGCTCTCTTTGCTGACTCATTAAATATACCCCCATGGCTCTGCGGTAGGTTCAAGTTGTATAAACCACCCCTTGTCATGTTCCATCCTGTAATTCCTTACCTCATGGATTGAGTGGTACCAGGACTGACCCTGGAGAATGCAGAACCCACGGAAGTTCTTTTATCTTAAGGGAAGGCCTGTGCTCGCCACCCTTTAATGTGGATTACAACTGGCAATGCTGTGGGTCTTGTTCCTCACAAATTACAGAACTTACATATGCTAATAAGCCTTGGCCTTCAAAGTAGTTACCTAGATACAAACAGTTCTCCATGCTCTTCCTTTGAAATGTCCTGCAGGGACTGCCTTCCAGCCGGGTGCATTTCCTCAGCACGAATCGCATTCTGCTTTCCCCACCCTGCTTACTCCCTGGCCTCCCCTCCTGGGCAGCTGCTCTCACCTCACTCTGCCACTGCGCTGCCTTTGCCTGGCAGCCTGCCTCCAGCTGCTCCTGATGCCCCTCCCAGAGCCGCCCCTTCCGCTGAAGGTGCTACAGCATGGCTTTCTCTTTGTGATTTGGGAAGATAATTTTTTTTTAACTGTTAAGGGAGTTTCTTGCCAGTGATGCTTGCTACGAAAGACACTTGGTTATCTCCAAGTTTTTTATTTTTTCAAGAGAATAAACTGGCTTATGTCCCTACACAGCTGAGCAGAGGTTTTCCCTGATTGTCATAAGGAGGCTTTTGCCCGTGTGCCTCACTGGCCACTTTTTGACTGGCGGCAGCAGCAGCGTCAGTACCGGGGAGCGCCCTAATCTATCTTTTCCTTTCTCTTCTTCACTTCTAACTATAGGGAAAACGTCCACAGTGCACAAAGGCAGAGTTGCATCCTAGGTGCATGTCTGACCACCTGTCCATCAAACCCATCAAGCAAGAGGTGAGTGTGTGTGAGAGTAGTGAGGAGGAGCTTTCCCGATGACAGAGACAGATTCTTTTCATGTACTTCCATTCCTGCCTGCTTATTTTCCTTTACTTCATGTTTTTTCCTTAACCCCAAATGTTTATTGAGCATTCTTGTGCTTAAGATGCATTTCTAGAAAGAGAAAGAATTATAAAAAGAAGACATGAGGCCACACTCTTTGGTTCTTAACAATCTCCTGGGATGGTAGGCATGGCCACATTTAACGTACTAGAGATGAGAATACATTCTGCAGTGGGCATATGTATACTAGCAGTTCACAGAGGCAAAGGCAGGAGAAAGAGCTGGCAATGAAAAGAGGATTTGAGTAGGCAGAGCCATATTTGACCCGAGTCTTGAGATGGCTAGTATTGACAGAGCGGGAACAAAGAGGGGGGAAGAAGGAAGGCAGAAGGCATCCCACACTACAGGAATAGTAGAAAGGAAAGCACAGAGACAGGAAATGACACAGTATGATCAAAAAACAGTGTCTGTTAGAGCCGGGCACATGGCTCACACCTGTCATCCCAGCACTTTGAGAAGCCAAGGCAGGTGGATTCCTTGCACTTAACGAGTTTCAAACCAGCCTGGCCAACAAGGCAAAACCCCATCTCTACTAAAAATACAAAAATTAGCCAGGTGTGGTGGCACGCACCTGTAATCCCAGCTACTCGGGAGGCAGAGGTTGTAGTGAACTGAGATTGCACCACTGTACTCCAGCCTGGGCGACAGAGCGAGACTCCATCTCCCAAAGAAAGGAAAACATGAGAGTTTGTGGCTGGTTTGTTGTTTTGCTTCTAACTGGAGACGTAGCATGGACCCAAAAAGTGTCCAGGAATGAGCGCAGATCTGTGTGATCCCTGGTGAGATGAAATACTTCGGTGTGAAGGCCTTGCCGTGGAGTGTAGGTAATCACATTTCTCCTAAGACACAAAGCAAAAGAGGACATCTGTCTTTTCAGAGGGCAGGGAAGTGTTTAGGTCACATGAGAGAAAGGGCATCACGTGGGAGTTTGAGATAGAATGTCAGGTGAAGAAAGAATGTTTGGTGCAACCACTAATTATTAATGAAGGCGTTTTCCAAGCAGCATTCCAGAGCCGGCCAGACATTTTCATTTTGTAATACAGCTTACGAGAAGTGGGATGCCCAGCTCAGGAGCCTGAAGCAGGAGATTTACTTGAGCCCGGGGGTTTGAGACCAGCCTGTGCAACATAGCAAGACCCCCGCCTCTGGGGGAAAAAAAAAAAAAGTAGTAAAGTGACATTATCACATCACACTGTAGGCAGGGACAACATTGTTAGTTGTGTTTACTGAGATTGGAAAATTGGCCAGGTGAGAGTCCAGTGAGCCGTAAGAAACCTAGATTGCTGGTAGTAATTAATGTTTGAATGTGGAGTCAAAAAGGAGAGTGAAATACAGGAGGAAGCCAGGAATGAGGAGAGGCAAAGGGGGAATGCAGAAAGCCACCCTCCGCATCGCGCTTCCTGTTCCATGCAGGTTCCAGGAAGCACACGGGCTTCCCACCCACGCACCTTCTAAACTGCTTCTGCCTGCTCTCCCTTCTAACCAGAGAAGGCTGTTCTCCATTATCCGTCGATCTCACTGGGTTCTCTCAAGTTCAGACTCAGTGCTAGCCAGACTTCATATTCTGTCTACTTGTAACCTTTGATCTCCTTTGAGCACTCTTTCATCGAATATTTAAACAGTTCAGTGATCATAGAGAGTTTGAGTTAAGGGACAGGAGTTTTACTCTGAACCATGCCTTTGGATTGTTGGGTTTCCTGGCTCTTCAAGTTCCCTCCTTCCCTTGAGCTCTTAAATTTCATGGCTCTTAAATTGAAGTGACAACAGGATGGTCTGTTACAGCGATCTTGTCAATAACTCAGCCTTCTACCTTGAGCCCCGAAAAGGGAAAGCGAATTTGTAAATTTGTATTTACTTCAGTCTGTTTCGATTTCACCTTTGTCTCTTTTTAGCTCAGAGATGTGTCTTGCCCCGTTTGTAATTACCCGGGGGTTAACAAGTCTATTAATGACTGACCTCCCTTCTCCAACATCCTTTTCCTCCTAGTCCTCACTAATTTTGGAACGGCCCTCGGTCCTGGTATCCAGCCGTGTTCTCAAATGGTTTTCCAGCCTGGCCTTGTTGGGCCCTCTCTGCTATCTTATTACCTTGGCAGTTCACACCTCCTGGAAAGCTCCCTTTTCTATTTGCTGTTCACTGCCCTGAGCATTCCTAGATGCCCTAGCCTGCAATTCAGATTGCATAGCAGGCTGAATAGACTGGAAGGTTCTTCATGGCTCCAAGCAAAGCTTTAACAGCAAACACTAACTAAAATTTCTTATTTTATTCTTGGCAATGTTTGAGCTTTGTTTTATTCTACTTTTTAGTTTGTCTTTTTTTTTTTTTTTTTTTTTTTTTTTTTTTTTTTTTTTTTTTTTTTTTTTAAGAGACATGTTGGCCAGGATGGTCTCCATCTCTTGACCTCGTGATCCACCCTCCTCGGCCTCCCAAAGTGCTGGGGTTACAGGCGTGAGCCACCGCGCCCGGTCCTCTACTCTTTAGTTCGAACAAAAACCACAGTATTATAGAGACTGTAAAATTATCTGTTGCGGCCCCCCGATGTCCTGGAGAAAATCCTAGCGGTGACGTGAGTTTTTAAGCATGGAGGCAGAGTTTATGGCCTACATTGGTCAGTCCAAGCTTACTGCCTCAAAAAGACATTTAGTCGTGACTTCTGGGGCAAATGTCAGTGAGGGGCGAGCGGCTGACCGAACTCCAGGATTTGGCGTGCAGTGGTTATTTTTGTCCGGTGACTTCGGTCATTGCCGTTGCTAGGGAGCTGTTTGTTGGGTGGCAGTCTCAAAAGTGCTGCTAGCAGGGGACAGGGGTGCCAGCGAGCCTGATACCCGCCCTCAGAGAGAGGAGCATGTTGTAAGGGCACAGCGTATTGGGCATTGCTAAACCCAGGAGTTCTGTTGAACTGTCTTTTACTGGATTTTAAAGTGGCGTTTCTCATTAGCTTCTCATTAAAACCCCGCCTTGAGCCGGGCACGGTGGCTCATGCCTGTAATCCCAGCACTTTGGGAGGCTGAGGCAGGCAGATCACCTGAGGTCAGGAGTTCGAGACCAGCCTGACCAATATGGTGAAACTCCCTCTTTAAAAAATAAAAATAAAAATGTAAAAACCGTTGATTCTAGCAGGCCTCTTACCGGTAAAGCATTCAGACGCCAACTTCTATCCCATTTGCAACTGACCTCACTTTTTAAAGAAGAAAATCGCAGCACAAGACAGTATCAGATTTTTTTAACTGTAGGTATATTTTTGCCTGGTTGATTGTCGTTGATGTGGTTGTGCTGGTTCTTCAGTCGTTGAAACACTGCCAGAAAGTGAATCCTGTGCTTTCAGCAAGACTTGCTTTACCTGGTACGGCCTAGTGCTGACAATCAGCACAGAAATTTTACAGCAGACTGTGGTGCACAACTTAGTGTTTTCTTCTCAGATGTGCGTGATGGCATTTGGGTAGAATTGGTTTCTTCTCAGATGTGCGTGATGGCATTTAGGTGGAACTGGTTTCTTCTCAGATGTGCGTGACGGCATTTGGGTAGAATTGGTTTCTTCTCAGATGTGCGTGATGGCATTTAGGTGGAACTGGTTTCTTCTCAGATGCGCGTAACGGCATTTGGGTAGAATTGGTTTCTTCTCAGATGTGCGTGATGGCATTTGGGTAGAATTGGTTTCTTCTCAGATGTGCGTAATGGCATTTGGGTAGAATTGTAATCGTTGAGAATTCACATCAGATGGGAAACTGCTAAAATGGTAACCCATGCTGATGAAAGAAAAAAGCCCAGGGAAGTGAGGCAGAAGT
>NW_016107922.1:672019-673367 GCF_001604975.1 Cebus imitator | reverse complement strand
TTCACCATATTGGTCAGGCTGGTCTCGAACTCCTGACCTTAGGTGATCCACCCACCTCAGCCTCCCAAAGTGCTGGGATTACAGGCGTGAGCCACTGCGCCCGTCTGCCCTTTTCTATTTTTTTTTTTTTTTTGAGATACTTTGTAATCACTATATTAAGGAAACGTTCATACATTTCAAGAATTGTTTAAATTCTGATATCCAGATTTAAGCATGTGAATATGTGGTGAGGTTTTTAAACATACAGTCAAAGTTATTCATAATTTGCTGTACCACCAACCTTGAATTACGGCTACTTTGGGGCATCAGTCAAATGGTTTAAACTGTGAGCCTGTAGCATACCTAAGGAATACCTTCCTATAATGTACGTTACTTCTTCATGTAAAGGTCTTTTCACTTGATTTTCTACTTTACCTGGCTCTGGAAGTCACTACTCAGGGGCTTACAGTCCAAAGAGAAGGAAGGGGACAGATAACCAGGATTGGTCAAGTGATGTATATATGGGGGGAATATGTACGCGTTTCTGTTTGTGTGTGCATGCATTTATGTGTATATGCGTTTATGTAGAACTGGTAGACATACATGTGTATACATACGTGTGTATGTATATGGATGGCACAGCAGAAGGGAACACCGTTCTAGAAGTGCAAGCCCTCCAGAAGCAGCATATGCTGATAAATCCCTTCTTTAGAAAGACATTGGTATGGTCAGGCTCTGTTCCCACCCAAAGCTCACCTCCAGTCATAATCCCCACGTGTGAGGGCGGGGCCTGGCGGGAGGTGCTGAGTCAAGGGGTGGACATCCCCCTTGCTGTTCTCATGATAGTGTGTGAGTTCTCAGGAGGATCTGGCTGCTGTGACGTGTGTGGCATGTCGCCATTCGTGCATGCACACTCGCGCTGGCTGTCTGTGTCTCCATCTCTCCTGCTTCGCTGTGGCAAGAGGTGCTGGCTTTCCCCTCTTCTTCCGCCCGGATTGTGAGTTTCCTGGGCCTCACGGTCATGCTTTCTATACGGTCATGCCTGTGGAATTGTGAGTCAAACCACTTTTCTTCATAAATCCCAGTCTCAGGTAGTTGTTTTTTTGGTTTTGGTTTTTTTTCTTTTTTTTAAAAACAGAGTCTCGCTCTGTCGCCAGTCGCCAGGCTGGAGTGCGGTGGCAATCTTGGCTCACTGCAACCTCCACCTCCCAGGTTCGAGCAATTGTCCTGCCGCAGCCTTCTGAGTAGCTGGGACTACAGGCATGTGCCACCATGCCCAGCTAATTTTTGTATTTTTAGTAGAGACGGGGTTTCACCATGTTGACCAGGATGGTCTCGATCTCTTGACCTCGTGATCCACCCGCCTCGG
>NW_016107922.1:667899-671988 GCF_001604975.1 Cebus imitator | reverse complement strand
CGCCACCATGCCCAGCTAACTTTTTGTATTTTTAATAGAGACGGAGTTTCACCATGTTGACCAGGATGGTCTCGATCTCTTGACCTCGTGATCCACCCGCCTCGGCCTCCCAAAGTGCTGGGATTACAGGTGTGAGCCACCGCACCCGGCCTCAGGTAGTTCTTTATAGCACTGTGAGAATGGAAGAATACAGGTATCATTTCTATCACTGATAACACAGCTTAAGATATATATCATGCCCTCTTCACGTGACTGGAGGCCATAGAGTAAATGCAGAGGCATCACAGTGAATCCCGCTTAATGCAAATTACTATATAGACCAACACTCTCTACAATTTTAGCTTGGGTTTTCTTCTGATAGCCAGTTAAATACAGTTTTAATTTTGTAGGTTAATGGTGAAGGTTCATATACTGAAGTTAATACGTACACCTAGCATTGCTTTTCAGTCTAAACTTGTCCATGTACGCAGCTGAAATCAGTTAAAAGGCTTGGCCTGAAATGCCAGGAGAACCTCTGCAAGCAGTTTTTACAGGCATTAAATTTCATCTTGCACACCGAAGTCATACATACAGGGCAAAGTCAGAGCTTTTATAATTGCATTTATTCTTCCATTTACCTTTAAAACACTTATGTAGTTGAATATTTAAAACAATTTGCCGGGTGTGGTGGCTCACACCTATAATCCCAGCCCTTTGGGAGCCGAAGGCAGGCAGATCACGAGGTCAGGAGATCAAGACCATCCGGGCCAACATGGTGAAACCCCATCTCTATTAAAAATACTAAAAAAATTAGCTGGATGTGATGACACACGCCTGTAGTCCCAGCTACTTAGGAAGCTGAGGCAGGAGAATTGCTTGAACCCAGGAGGAGGAGATTGCAGTGAGCCGAGATCGTGCCATTGCACTCCAGCCTGGGCAACAGTGTGAGACTCCATCTCAAAACAAAACAAAACAAAAAAAATTAGAAGCAGTGAGCATATTATGGTTACAGGCCTTCACTCAGGCACCGTTGCAGATAAAATGCCCGCAGTGAGTGTTACTCACTGGCCCAGGAAAGAGCTTTGACGCTGACCACCACCTGTTGGAGATGGTGTTCGTTCTCACATGCTTCTCCATTAATGGGGTCGTCTTTCCTGATTTGCCTGAAAGCCCGCCAGTTCTTCCCGATCCATCCCATCCGTCTCTTCTGCTTCCTCCCTCCCGGGTAGGACTTTTTCCAGCAAACAGAGTTTATCAGAAGAGAGAGCCATTCTGAAGACTGTTCACTTAAACTCAGTGATTAGGCAACCCTTTGCACACGGGCTGAGTAAATTGCGGTACCTTCATTTACACACACTGGGTGTCTCCATGCTTGACATTCTGACCTGGATGAGAGGTGGTGGTAGCTTTTGGGAGTCACACAGTTCTCCAGCCAGCCGTATGTCTGTACCCAGGAAGACGTCTTCTCCCTGTTGAGTAAAAAGAGCATGGTCTTTCTGTTCTACCACAGTGATAACATTCTGGCTCCAGTCCTGGTTCCTGATGTCCTTCATCACAGAATGTTACCTTCTGGCCATCTTTTGTGTCTTTGTCAAGATGGACTTCTAGAATCTTCCTCTCTACAACTATCTTCCTTCCATTGCAGCTTTTACATCTGTCTTTAGGGCTCATCATCCCCCGTGGCCTCGACACCCCATGCACAGAGATCGAATTTGCCGAACCCTTCGGGGTCCTACCTGCTGAATTCTTGTTTGCGTTCAAGATTACCTCGGCAGTCAGCACAGCAGTGTCTTGTTCCTTTCGTGGCACCTCGGGCTTCACATTTGTCACAAATCACAATCTTTTGCCGAGCCGGTTTTCCTTTGCACTACTTTATAGATCTCCTAAGGCTACTGAGAGCTGACATTCAACATTTTTACCCTTTCTCTCTGCATCCGTCCTTCTCCAGAAAACTTACCCGAGATGTCCGTGGGGGAGTGAGAACTGCCGCCAGCCCCAGGCTCTTTAATTTGGTCCTCCTTTGTCACAGAATTCCCTTTCCTCTTTATCAGAGAGACCGTCTCAAGGTTGAGAAATCTGTTTAAACGTCTCTTTCATTTGGATTCTTAGGGTGGCACTTCAAGGGCATTTCTAAGCCTTTGTTAGTTCTTCCTGAGCAGCACTGGGTTTAACCCCCGAACATCAGTGAGTGGTTTCTTTCACAACTTTCTACAGCCGGTGAGTGGGCCGAGGCTGGTGCTGCGGCATGCAGCCACTGCTCCTCCTCACGCCGAGCATCTGACAAGTCCCCTGTGTACTTTATATATCGTTTGTGAGTTTCACGTTCGTGTTCCATTTGCTTGGGGGAGCACTGTTCACTGATGGTAAGATACTACATATTAAGAATAAGTCTAACTTCGTCACGAAGAATTCTATATTTGTAAGATGTGGGTTACTGGTTTTTTTTTTCCCCTTTCTCTCCCTCCACTGACTTAACACATGAACACTTCCTGTGTTTTAGATTATCAAGTGACTTAACGTCACAGTTTTATAAGTAATTGCCTTGCATTTGCTCAGTCCTTATTAGAATGCTGATCCTGCCGGGCGCGGTGGCTCTCTCCTGCAATCCCAGCACTTGGGGCAGCTGAGGTGGGCAGATCACAAGGTCAGGAGTCAGAGGCCATCCTGGCCAACATGGTGAAACCCTGCCTCTACTAAAAATACAAAAATTAGCTGGGCGTGGCGGCACATGCCTGTATTCTCAGCTGCTTGGGAGGCTGAGGCAGGACAATCACTTGAACCCAGGAGGCAGAGGTTGCAGTGAGCTTTTTTTTGGCGTCAGTATATATCTGCAAAGAGCAAAGGCAGATAGTTCGTTTACTTCGTTAACTGTAGTTTCATTATATCCCAGCTGGGTAAAGATGTTGCTGGAACAATTAAGAACCTGGGAAGTGGGGTGGAAGTGAGAGCAGGGATTATGGCACAATTTACGGAAGGTGCTTGAAGCCGTGGCCAGAGCTGCAGTCTTCAGGACAGTCCTCACCAGGTGTCCGTAACATCCCGTTTTCAGAATCAACATCCATCATATTGAAGCTGGCCTGCTCTGGTTATAGGATAAAGATTTTAGGGAATAATTATTTAATTCTGTTCGTTACACTGAGGCACATTATGGGCACAGTGTTATGTATACAGTTAATTTTTAATTTTTATCTTTCTTCTTCTGTTCATTCCATATTTTTACCTTGTAAACTCTTGTAAAGTCAGGCTCATAGATTTTTGAATGGTAAAAAAGACGTTGAGAAGGTGCGGTGGCTCACGCCTGTAATCCCAGCACTTTGGGTGACAGAGGTGGGAGGGTCACCTGAGGTCAGGAGTTCGAGTCCAGCCTGGTCAATGTGAAACTCCATCTCTACTAAAAATACACAAATTAGCCAGGTGTGGTAGTGCGCGCGTGTAATCTCAGCTACCCGGGAGGCTGAGGCAGGAGAATCACTTGAAACTGGGAGGCAGAGGCTGCAGTGAGCCGAGATCATGCCACTGCACTCCAGCTTTGGTGACAAAGCAAGACTCCATCTTAAAAAAAAAAAAAAAAGCCTGCTATCTAGGCAAGACCATCTCTAAATTTGGAGACGAGTGAGAATCTAAATTTAAATCTAAATCCTAAAGAAAACTTGTTTTGTGTTCTTTTGTGAGATAGGGTCTCCCCTTCAGGCTGGAGTGCAGTGTCCACATTCCTAAGCCCACTGCAGCCTGAGCTCGAGATCCTTCTGCCTGAGCCACCACTGTAATGTAGATGGGACTACAGGTGTGCACTATCAGCCCTGGCTAATTCGTGTTTTTGTTTTTGTGGACATGGGTGATGGGGTTTCACTTTGTTGTCCAAGCTGGTCTTGAACTCCTGACCTCAAGCAATCCTCCCGCACTGGCCTACCAGAAGTATTGGAAGTACTGAGGTGAGCTACCACCCTTGGCCTAAATTGGTTTTAAGAACCATAAAAATGTGAACTCCACAGGGAGCAAGGAAAAAAAAAAAAGCACCATAAAGAAAACAATATAAAATTTTAATCAAGAGCATTTTCTTTTCTTTCCTTTTTTTTTTCCTTTAGACTGAGGATTTTTGTTTGTTTGTTT
>NW_016107922.1:646839-666085 GCF_001604975.1 Cebus imitator | reverse complement strand
CAGATCTTTAGGTCTTCTCCCTACTGAAAAGATATGTTAAAGAAAGCTTTACCTTTCTATTATGTTTCACCCAAAATGTGATCATTCGTATTTTTTCTATAAGGGTAATGTGAATTCTCCTTCTGTTGGCACCTGGTTCATTTTTCTGTCTCTGTGCAACTTACACGTACAGTCTATTACAGGAACCAGTTAACTACCTCTTCAAAAATAATTTTTAAAAAAGGAAAAAGTTTTAGCTTTCACATCAACACAAAAGATGAGGGAAGAAATTGAAAACAAACAACTTTGGCCAGGTGCGATGGCTCACACCTGTAATTCCAGCAGGCATGAGGCAAGCGGATCACCTGAGGTCAGGGGTTCAAGACCAGCTTGGCTAATATGGTGAAACCCTTTCTCTACTAAAAATACAAAAAGTAGCCTGGCATGGTAGCAGGCGCCTGTAGTCCCAGCTCCGGGGAGCGGTGGGCAGAAGGGAGAGGAAGGAAGGGAGGAAACCAACTCCTGTCCTGGGCTGCAGAGTGGCTCAGAACCCATTTGTTGGCAGGGGGAGGGGTTGCAAATAAGCACTGTAAACCTTTCATAAATTATGATAGTAATAGTCCTGTTTTCCTTTGCTTGCCTTACCTTTTTTTTTTTTTTTTTTTAGGTAATCATATCGCCAGCAATTACTTATCTTTGTTAATGTTTGAATTGAAAATCTTATGGAAAGGCTAGCCAATCTTTGGGTAGTTTGTGAATTTCCATGTGGCCTCTTTCATCTCTTTTCTACACCTTAAGCCAAAACAGTGGCCCTTCCCATCAGAACCCCAATTTTATTCATCATTTTACTTGTAAAGCGTAAAAGTTAAGAGTTTTAATTCATGCACATTATTGAAATTAAGAGACCGTGCTCTGGGCTGAGCACAGTGGCCCACACCTGTATGGGAGGTTGAGGTCAGAAGTCTTGAGACCGGCCTGATGAACATGGCTAAGCCCCCTCTCTACTAAAAATACAAAAATCAGCTAGGCGTGGTAGCAGTTACCTGTGATCCCATGTACTCGGGAGGCTAAGGCAGGAGAATCGCTTGAACCCAGGAGGGGGAGGTTTCAGTAAGCCAAGATTGCACCACTGCACTCCAGCCTGGGTGATAAAGCAAGACTCTGTCTGCCTCAAAAAAAAAAAGGGGGAACTGTGTTCTCTCAAGTGACTGTGTTTCATCCTAGTAAACTTAGATAAGGTGCTTTTTAAAACTTCACTTTATCAGATATACTCTTAAAAAAATGCTTATCTCTGAACTGCCCTAATTTCTCTTCTCTCCAGTAAATTATCCATAAGATGATCACCTGAATACCACAAATAATATAAATTGTAGGACACAAAACTTTTACCCTGTTTTGAATGTCCCTTATGTTATAACGCTTATATGTATCCAAACGTATTCTCCAGATAACGAAGTCAGCTTGTTGTGATATAAAGCCCCTAGCTAACAGTAGATAGCTGATACTTGTTGTTGAGTATGTTGCATTCAGTGAATTGAATCTTAACCGAGACCAAAGAGCTGGTCTTGCGTGGTTGTGTACTGACAGGGTGTGCTCATTGGTTCCTCACAGGAGACTCCTGTGCTGAGCAGAATCGAAAAACAAAAGCGCAAAGAGGAGGAGGAGGAGGAGCGTCAGATTCTTCTAGCAGTGCAGAAGAAGGAGCAGGAGCAGATGCTAAAGGAAGAGAGGAAACGCGAGTTGGAGGAGAAGGTCAAGGCAGTGGAAGGTACGTGGAGCGCCCTCATGGTCTGGAGAGGTGCGTGTCTGTGGGCCAGCCATCCTGTAGCCAACGCCAGGTCCAGCCAAGTCCACCGTGCATCTGAGTTGCTTCCAGCAGTTTCTATTTAAATATGTCGTGCGTTGTATTCTGACGTGTTCGTTCACCTATATCCACCCTCACTGCCTTTCCATTCCTTCCGAAGCCCTAGTATTGGTCATTAGTGTGTCTTTCAGAATCTGGCTTATTGTTCTGTTCTCTGTGTTCTACACGTGAAATGGAAAAAAAAAAAAATTAAGGTATTGATGAGAGCTGATTTCACGGATATAATTTCGAACGCAAATGAGGTATGTTTAAGAAAAGTCATAGATTTTTGTTTATTTTTAGATATGGCCTGATTCACGTCTAGAACATTACAATTGACATTATTAGGACAAAGTTTTCTCAGGTCCAGGTCTTGGCCTGATGAGGCTTTTTTTCTGTTTTTAGTTCTGCAAGCCAAGGATGATAACTGTCTTTAGATTAGATGTGTTCCTTCTTTTGTTTTGTTTAGTTTTGTTTTTTGGAGACAGTCTTGCTCTGGAGCACAGTGGCATAAACTCGGCTCACTGCAACCTCTGCCTCCTGAGTTGAAGCGATTCTCCCACCTCAGCCTCCCGAGTAGCTGGGATTACAGGCACATGTCACCACGCCCAGCTCATTTTTTATATTTTAGTGGAGATGAGGTTTCACCGTATTGCCCAGGCTGGTCTGGAACTCCTGGCCTCGTGATCCACCCACCTCGGCCTCCAAAAGTGCTGGGATTACAGATGTGAGCCACTGCGCCCAGCCTGTCTTTAGATGTTTTCTTAGATAACAATTATATTTATAAGGTCAACCTGATAAATCATATAATAATAAATCATTTGGTCTAGTTTAAGATAGGCCAGGGTTTACCATTTCAATAAGTGTATTGAGTGTTTTAAATTTTTTAATAAAATAGGATAGCAAATTTTTTAATAAAACAGCATAGTGTATAGATTTGGCTTTTTGAATGTAACATTTTGCAGGACAAAATTTTGGCTAGGAAAATTGAAAGATTCTGGCCTTACATACCTATTAAGTAACATAAAGTTACTTAACCTATAATATGCACCTCATTCCTACCAAGATCTTTTTTTTTTTTTAAGATGGAATCTCACTGTGTCCCCCAGGCTGGAGTGCAGTGGTGCAGTCTTGGCTCACCACAACCTCCGCCTCCCAGGTTCAAGTGATTCTCCTGCCTCAGCCTCCCAAGTAGCTGGGACTACAGGCATTCCACCATGCCCAGCTAATGTTTGTGTTTTTAGTAGAAATGGTATTTTGCCACATTGGCCAGACTGGTCTTAAACTCCTGACCTCAAGTGATCTGGCTGCCTCAGCCTCCCAAAGTGTTGGGATTACAGACATGAGCCACCACACTGGACCGCACCAAGAGTTTTAGAATTAATAAAGAAATGATGGTTGGGTGTGGTGGCTCATGCCTGTAATCCCAGCACTTTGGGAGGCCGAGGTGGCCAGGTCACTTGAGGTCAGGAGTTCGAGACCAGCCTGGCCAACATGGCCAGTTGTGGTGGTGCACGTCTGTAATCTCAGCTACTCAGGAGGCTGAGGCAGGAGAATCACTTGAACTCCAGAAGTGGAGGTTGCCGTGAGCCGAGATTGCGCCACTGCGCTCCAGCCTGGGGGGTGGAGGTTGCCGTGAGCCGAGATCGCGTCAGTGCACTCCAGTCTGGGGGGTGGAGGTTGCCGTGAGCCGAGATCGCGCCAGTGCACTCCAGTCTGGGGGGTGGAGGTTGCCGTGAGCCGAGATCGCGCCAGTGCACTCCAGTCTGGGGGGTGGAGGTTGCCGTGAGCCGAGATGCGCCACTGCGCTCCAGCCTAGCGGGTGGAGGTTGCTGTGAGCTGAGATCGCGCCAGTGCACTCCAGTCTGGGTGACAGAGCAAGACTCCATCTCAATAAAAAATAATAATAAAATAAATCCCTTAGTGCATATAATCTACAGGTTTAGCCTGTATCATACTGTGTAGTATATCTCACTTTTAAGATCTTCCATAATTGGCAATTTCCAGTGCTATATTTAAATTCCTCTAGACATAATAAGTGGCTTTTGTTTATATTTTTTAGTGAGATTGTGGGTTTTTTAAATAGGATTCTTACTGAGTACACTTGACATTTTAATTTATATAGGCATGTCTAAAACTCATTTTTATGGCTCAGTTTTCATATTGTAAGATTAATAATACCTGTATTGTAGTCCCCGCTACAGGAGTCATAAATAAAATTAAATCCTAGGAATTAATCAAAGAAGTGAAAGATCTCTACAATGAAAACTATAAAACATGGATGAAAGAAATTGAAAAGAACACCAAAACGTGGAAAGCTTTCTACATTTGTGGATTATAAGACTCAATGTTGTTGGCTGGGCGCGGTGGCTCACGCCTGTAATCCCAGCACTTTGGGAGGCTGAGACGGGCAGATCACGAGGTCAAGAGATAGATACTATCCTGGCCAACATGGTGAAACCCCGTCTCTACTTGAAAAATACAAACTAGCTGGGCCTGGTGGCGTGCGCCTGTAGTCCCAGCTACTCGGGAGGCTGAGGCAGGAGAATTGCTTGAACCTGGGAGGCAGAGGTTGCAGTGAGCCAAGATCGTGCCATTGCACTACAGCCTGGCAACAGAGCGAGACTCTGTCTCCAAAAAAAAAAAAATTAGTATTGTTAAAATGTCCATACTACTCAAAGCAATCCAGCGATTCAGTGCAGTCTCTACCAAAATACCAACAACATTCTTCACAGAAATAGAAAAAAAAAAAACCTAAAATTTATATGGAACCACAAAAGACCCAGAATAGGCAAGGCTGTCCTAACCAAAAAGGGCAAAACTGGAGGACTTAACCTGACTTCAGATTATGCTTCAGAGCTATGGTGATCAAAACAGCATAGAACTGGCACAAAAACAAACACAGAGACAAATGGAACAGAAGAGAGAACCCAGAAACAAGTCCACACACCTGCAGCGACCTCATTTTTGACACAGGTGCCAAGAACGTACGCCGGAGAAAAGACTTCCCTTCTACAAATGGTGCTAGAGAAACTTGATATCCACACGCACAAGAAGAAAACTAGACCGCTATCTCCCGCCATACACAAAAATAAAATCAAAGTGGATTAAACAATTACATCTCAGACCCCAAATGATGAAACTCCTACAAGAAAAAACTTGGAGCCGGACGTGGTGGCTCACGCTTGTAATCCAAGCACTTTGGAGGCCAAAGCGGGCAGATCACCTGAGGTCGGGAGTTCAAGACCAGCCTGGCCAATATGGTGAAACCCCGTCTTTAAAAGAAAAAAAAAACTTAGAGAAACCCTCCAGGACATTGTTCTCTGGGCAAAGATTTCTTGAGCAATACCCTACAAGCATAGGCACCCCAAAGCAAAAATGGACAAATGGGATCCCATCAGGTTAAAAAGCTTCCGTACAGCAAAGGAGACAGTCAGCAAAGTGAAGAGACAACCCACAGAATGGGAGAAAACATTTACAAACTGCCCAGTTGAGAAGGGATTCATAACCAGAGCGTATAAGGAGCTGAAACAACTCTTAGGAAAAAGCCAGTTAGTAAACTGGGCAAAAGCTTTCGATACACGTTTCTCGAAGTCATACGGATGGAAAACAAGGCCAGGCATGTTGAGTCATGCTTGTAAGCTCAGCACTTTGGGAGGCCAAGGCTGGCAGATTGTTTAGGCCCAGGAGTTCAAGACCAGCCTAGGCAACATGGTGAAATCCCATCTCTACAAAAATAGGCAAAAATCAGCCAAGCATGGTGGTTCATTCCTGTAGTCCCAGCTACGTGAGAGGTTGAGATGGACAGATAGCTTGAGCCTGGGAGGTCCAGGCTGCAGTGAGCCAAGATCGTGCCACTGCACTCCATCCTGGGCAACAGAGCTAGACATTGTCTCAAAAAATTAAAAAAAAAAAACAAAACAGCGGCCAGGTGTGATGGCTCATGCCTGTAATCCCAGTACATTGGGAGGCCAAGGAGGGCAGATCACTTGAGGTCTGGAGTTCAAGACCAACCTGACCAACATGGTGAAACCCTGCCTCTACTAAAAATACCAAAATGAGCAGGGCATGGTGTGGTGCACACCTGTAATCCCAGCTACTTGGGCGGCTGAGGCAGCAGAATCACTTGAGCCTGGGAGGCCGAGGTTGCCGTGAGCAGAGATCAAACCGAGACTATGCTCCAGCCTTGGCAATAGAGCAAGATTCTGTCTTTAAAAAAAAAAGAAAAGCAAACAGGCATATGAAAAAGTGCACAGCATCATGATCATCAGAGAAATGCAAATCAAACTCCCATGAGATATCATCTCACACGGTCAAAACGGTTTCTATCCAAAGGACAGGCAGTAACAGATGCTGGTGAGGTTGTGAGGAAGGGAAGTCCTCATACACTGTTGGTAGGAACCTAAGTTAGTACCCCACTAGGGAGAACAGTTTAGGGGTTCATTAGAAAGCTAAGAAGAGAGCTACCCTCAAATCCATTAATCCCACCACTGGGTATACACCTACAAGAAAGGAAATCAATATATTGAAGAGACGTCTGCACGTCCCTGTTGGTTGCAGCTCTGTTCACAATAGCCATGATTTGGAAGCAGCCTAAGTGTCTTTCAGCAAATGAATGGATAAAGAAAATGTGGAATACACAGAGGAATACTATTCAGCTGTAAAAAGGAAGATTCAGTCGTTGGCAACAACATGAAGAGAACCGGAGGTTACCATTTTAAATGAAATAAGTTAGGCACAGAAAGACAAACATGGCATATTCTCACTTAACCTGTGGGATCTAAAAATCAAACTCCTTGAACCTGTGGAGACAGAGAGGGAAAGGGTGGTTGCCAGAGGCCGGGATGGTAGCAGAGGGCTGGGGGAGGTGGGATGGTTAACTGGTAAAAAAAATAGTTATTAGGAACGAACAAGACCTAGTGTTCCATAGCACAGCAGGGAAGTGCTGCCTTTTTTTTTTTTTTTTTTTTTTTTGTGAGACAGACTCACTCTGTTGCCCAGCCTAGGCTGCAGTGGCTTGATCTCGGCTCACTGCAACCTCCACTTCCCAGGTTCTAGTGATTCTTGTGCCTCAGCCTCCCCAGTAGCTGTGATTACAGGCATGCACTACCACACCTGGCTAATATTTGTATTTTTAGTAGAGGCGGAGTTTTGCCATGTTGGCCAGGCTGGTCTCAAACTCCTGGCCTCAAGCGATCCACCCACCTCGGCCTCCCAAACTGCTGGGAGTACAGGCGTGAGCACATACCCAGCCAGAAGTAACAGTACTGTTTTCATTGCAGGGGTGAGAAGGTGGAGAGTACACAAATATTTTGGGATAATAGTGAAGAGTGATCTGAATTAAAACTAGCCAGGTTTACAGGTAGAGGGTGACATGGCTGGGCGTGGTGGCGCCACCTGTGGGCCCTGTTACTTGGGAGGCTGTGGGGTGAGGATCCTTCGAGCCCCGGAGGTCAAGGCTGCAGTGAGCCCTGGTTTCCCCACTGCACTCAGCCTGGGGAACATAGCAAGACCATCTCTCAAACAAAGAAGAAAGTCCTCTCTGAAGATTTGACATTTAAAGAAAGTGCATGAGGGTGCCCCGTGAGAGCCTGAAGCGGGAAGCGCAGTGCAGATCTGAGCAGGGGCACCCAGGCAAGGATGTGTAGCGGGAAGTCCGGCGGCTGGGGTGGACTGGGGTGGACAAAACAAGCACGGGAAGGCTGGCTGGGCGGGGCCTGCTGGGCAGCCCAGATTGCGTCAGGTTAGGCTGCGCAGACCTCGTTAGAAGGATTAAAGGAAAACAGGCCGGGCGTGGTGGCTCACGCCTGTAATGCAAGCACTCTGAAGGCCAAGGGGGGCGGATCACCTGAGGTCGGGAGTTCAAGACCAGCCTGACCAACATGGTGAAACCCCTTCTTAAATAAATAAATAAATAAAACAGGACAGCCTCTAACACATTTAAAGTCACAAATGATAGGTCTTATGGAAGGAATTTCTGTAAGCCATCAGATACTTACAGTAACCTTTTCCAGACTTTTTAGTAGCTTCCAACTATAACAAGAGACATAATCAGTTACTAATTGGACACTTTTAAAAATTACAGCAGTTTATTCAGAGAAACCAGCTTTGTGTGACATTAAGTTCTAAGAGAATTCTGTGGGTCCTTTTAACATAATGAGTAATATTTGTGTTGGGACTGGCTGAGAAATTTCATGTAGATGTTAAGATCCACCTGTAAATAGAGCCATCCTCTGTTGTAAGCTGGTATTTACATCTAGCATCTCAGCAGTGCCAACAGTCACTTGTCGCAGAGTTCCCTGAGTTTGTTTTCAAAACTTCTGTCATCTGGCATGACTGCATACTTTCAAGGACACGACTCAGAGCTTTTACTTATTTAAAAACTTGAAAGGAGGAAAGTAGATTAAGAAAAAAAAGCATGGCCAAGCACAGTGGCTCACGCCTGTAATCCCAGCACTTTGGAGGCCGAAGTGGGCAGATCACAAGGTCAGGAGATCAAGACCATTCCAGCCAACATGGTGGAACCCCGCCTCTACTAAACATACAAAAAAATTAGCCAGGCATGGTGGCGCACGCCTGTAGTCCCAGCTACTCGGGAGGCTGAGGCAGGTGATTCATTTGAACCTGGGAGGCAGAGGCTACAGTGAGCCGAGATCATGCCACTGCATTCCAGCCTGGGCGACAGCGCGAGACTCCATCTCAAAAAAAAAAGAATAAAAAAGAAAAGAAATCAAAAAGTGAAACAGCCAGGTGTCCACCAGTGGATAAATGGAGAAACTGAATGCAGCATACACTTAGAGTGCGGTGTTACTCAGCCTTAAGAGGGAAGGAGGCCGGGCGCGGTGGCTCACGCCTGTAATCCCAGCACTGTGGGAGGCCGAGGCGGGTGGATCACAAGGTCAAGAGATCGAGACCATCCTGGTCAACATGGTGAAACCCTGTTTCTACTAAAAGTACAAAAATTAGCTGGGCATGGTAGCACGTGCCTGTAATCCTAGTTACTCAGGAGGCTGAGGCAGGAGAATTGCTTGAACCCGAGAGGCGGAGGTTGCTGTGAGCCGAGATTGCACCATTGTACTCGAGCAAAACTCCATCTCAAAAAAAAAAAAAGGGAAGGAAATTCTGAAACATGCAATAGCATAGATGAACCTTGAAGGTATTATAGTAAATGATACCAGCAGGGCACAGGTGGACAAATGTTTTGTACTAGAGGCTGACGGGGGAGGGAAATGGGGAGTCAGTGTTTAATGTTGCAGACTGGAGTGATGAGAAGATTCTAGAAATGGACAGTGGCGATGGCTGCACAACATGACTTGCACACTCAACGCTCCTGAATTGTACGCTCCGTTAACTCGGTGATATGTCTGGGAAACTGCAGAATGAGGGGAAGCTGGCCATGACGAAAGAGGTAACTTGTGGCCAGTCGGGGTCCGGCCTTGAAAACCAAAACTGCACGAGATGCTTCAGCAGAGAGAACGTCGCATGACTCTTTGCTTAAATGGGAGTTAGGAAAAAAAGGTTAATAGGATCCATGTGGTGACACAGAGGGAGTGTCAGAACCTGCAAGCCCAGGGGACGCTCTACAGAGCTGGACCTCAGGCATCTGAAGGTGGGGGCTGCCGCCCCACCGCTAGCACTCTTGAAGGCAGTCGGACTCCAGAAGAACCTGGCCGGCGTCACCAAGTGTGGCTTTGCAGATGCAGGATCCCAGCCCCAGCACCACAAAGCAGAATGTGAAAGTTGGATTTGCACCTGTCAGAAAAGGCTTCATCATATGCCAGTGGCACATAGCATGGAAGGTCCTGTATGTCTTCACTCTAAGATCTATAGGGAAAGAATCAGTACAGTAAGGCCAAGAGAATGTTCAGACACAATGATTGAACAGTTTTTTGATTTGATGAAAAACCTTGATCCGCAGCTATAGAAAGCAAGAAGAGATATAAACTGGATATAAATGACATGTAGGTACAGGGAACTGAATTATAGAACTTTCCATTCCATAAAACAACCAATTTGGAAAAAGTAGATCTCCCTGAAAGGATGTTGTGTAATAGCGACAGCAGATGGGAGCAGTAGCAGAATTCAGAAGAGAATGAGCTTGATTGCCAGGTGCAGTGACTCACACCTGTAATCCCAGCAGTTTGGGAGGCCAGGGCAGGAGAGGCACTTGAGTCCGGGAGTTCAAGACCAGCCTGGGCAACATAGTGAGGCCCCATCTCTACACAAAATGTAAAAAGTTATCCAGGCATGGTGGTGCATGCCTGTACTCCCGGCTACTCAGGAGGCCGAGGTAAGAGGATCACCTGAGCCCGGGAGGTCAAGGCTACAGTGAGCCGTGATTGTGCACAGCACTTCAGCCTAGGTGACAGAGCGAGACCCTGTCTCAGAAAAAGGAAGGGGGGTGGGTAGTCAGTTGAATTTTGAATTTTGTGTTAGTTCCCTAGGGCTACCATAACAAATTACGTTAACCAGGTGACATAGAATAACAGAAATGTATTCTCTCATAGTCCTGGAGGTGAGAAATCCAAAATCTAGGTATTGACAGGGTTTCACTTTGAATCCTCTAGGTGAGAGTCTGTGGCTCTTCTAGCTTCTGGTAGGTTCAGGCCTTCCTTGGGTTGTGGCAATTTCTGCAAACTTAGAATAGAATGGAATTTCCTCGGCCAGTATCTTAATAATCCAGGCAGACATTCTACTTAGAAGGGAAACATTAGAAGCGTTTTCTTTAAAGTCAGGATAAACACAAGGATTTTCTGCATTGTTAACAACTCATACTGTACGGTAAGAGTTTCGTGTCTAGAAAGAAAAATGCATAGATAATGTATACATATATACATATTTGGGTAGTGTATTACTTGAAACTCCAAGAAAATGACCCAGGAAACTTTTGTACCTAAGAAATAATTCATTCACCAAGGGGCTTCTTTTTTTTTTTTTTTTTTGAGATGGAGTACAATGGCTCGAACTCAGCTCACTGCAACCTCTGCTCCCAGATTTAAGCGATTCTCCCGCCTCTGTCCCCCAAGTAGCTGGGATTGCAGGCGCCTACCACCACACCCAGCTAATTTTTGTATTTTTAGTAGATATGGGTTTCACCAAGTTGGTCAGGCTGGTCTTGAACTCCTGGCCTCAGGTGATCCACCTGCCTTGACCCCCCCAAAGTGCTGAGATTATAGGCATGAGCCACCGTGCCCAGCCATTCGTTATTCTATAAATGCCAACATGAATACTTTTATTAAAAGATAGCATGACCCACTAGCAATGACTGTTTCTAACACATGGTCAATAGTCTCTAAATATAGTTTCCTTCTAGAAGGAACTAAGACTGTTTTGACAAATGACTAATTCCAATACTGGGGCAGGAAATATAAGGTGAACCTAGACTATTTTATAACAGAAAGCAAGGAAGCATCAGAGACTGCTGGGAGGTCTATCAACAGATACAGGAGCTGAGGCTGGGCGCAGTGGCTCACGCCTGTAATCCCAGCCCTTTGGGAAGCTAAGGTGGGCGGATCGCCTGAGGTCAGGAGTTTGAGACCAACCTGGCCAACATGTAAAACCCCACCTCTACTAAAAATACAAAAATTAGCCAAGCTTGGTGGTGTGTGCCTGCAATCCCAGCTACTCAGGAGGCTGAGGCAGGAGATTGACCTGAACTCAGGAGGCAGAGGCTGCCATGAGCCAAAATCACGCCCCTGCATTCTGACCTGGGCGAGAGTAACACTCCATCTCAAAAGAGAAAAAAAAAAAAACAAATACAGAAGCCGGCTTGACAGCACGCATCACTGGCCTAAGATGAGATATTTGAGCATTGGAAAAAAAATCGATTTAAAAATTTAAATATATTCAGAATTCATGAGTTCTTCATGATACTTCAAAACAAGAAAATTACTGTGCCGAGCATGGTGGCTCACCTGAGGTCAGGAGTTCGAAACCAGCCTGACCAACATAGCGCAACCCCATCTCTACTAAAAATACAAAAAAATTAGCCAGGCGTGTGGCACACGCCTGTAAGGAAGCAGAGGCTGGGGAATCGCTTGAACCCAGGAGGCAGAGGTTGCAGTGAGCTAAGACCTCACCACTGCACTCCAGCCAGGGAAACACAGCAAGGTTCTGTCTAAAAAAAAAAAATTATTGCCCACTTTAGCTTTATAGGACAACTTTTTTTTTTTTTTTTTTTTTTTTCTCTTTGAGACGGAGTTTCGCTCCTGTTGCCCAGGCTGGAGTGCAATGGTGCGATCTCGGCTCACCGCAACCTCCGACTCCTGGGTTCAGGCAATTCTCCTGCCTCAGCCTCCTGAGTAGCTGGGATTACAGGCACGCGCCACCATGCCCAGATGATTTTTTGTAGTTTCAGTAGAGACGGGGTTTCACCATGTTGACCAGGATGGTCTCGATCTCTTGACCTCGTGATCCACCCACCTCGGCCTCCCAAAGTGCTGGGATTACAGGCGTGAGCCACCGCGCCCGGCCCCTAGGACAACTTATTTTAAAAACTCGTTAAATAGAAGCAAAGAAAATTTTTGTTTTCTTCACACACTGTATTTCAGAATATGCAAACAACTGACCAAAAAAGAATAGAATTTGGTCAATAAATGCAGCAGAAATAATAGAGTAACAAGTGATAAATGGACCTATGGGTAGCTTTTCCCAACTCAAGGTTTCAGGAAGTGATTAAGTCCCAGTGTTCTAAAGTGGGACTTTTTCTATAAAAGGCCACAATGTAAATGTTTTTGGCTTCAAAGTTATGCAGGGCATTGTTCCAATAAAACTTCATTTATCAAAGCAGGTTGCGGCCTCCACGCTGTGGTTTGAGGTTTGTAGACCGCTGTCCTAATGTATTCATTGTATGTAATGAATTAACCTTTATCCTGTGCACCTTTTACTAGGTGCGTACTAGTTAGAGGTGCTAGATATGACACTATCCTTGGAAGGAGTGAGAAAATGGGCGCTAAGTCTCCTTGCAACTTAGTTCTGTCTTAGGACTCAGATTAACCTTCCAGCTGCTAAAAGCATTGGGTAAAAGACAATGAGATACTTTATAATGGGAGGATTCGGCTGACAGCACCTGAACACACTGATCAAATTTGGCATCACAGAGAGAAGTAGACATTACATCTCCTGATGTAATGAGAGTGAACGTACACAGCATCGTCTGTGAAGTACTGTTGGCCAGAATTCGGGTTTGTTTTATCAGAGCCTCTTGTTATAACTGCCAGTTTAAGGGAAATAGAAGGGATGGGGGAGCACATGTACCCTACAGTGAGGACGCCATCAGCTCCGTCCACGGTGTAGGAAACCCAACAGGAACAAAACAACCCAGTTTTTTCAGTGAACAAATGAGGAGACACTTGTTAGAAATTCAAGATTTAAGAGTCATAGCAGCCAAGTGCAGTATGTAGACCTTTTTGAATTTGATTTGAACAAACCACCTTTTTTTATTTTTTTTTTTAAACAGAGTCAGGGTCTTGCTATGTTGCCCAGGCTGGTCTCGACCTTCTAGGCTCAGGTGATCCTCCCACCTCAGGCTCCCAAGGTGCATGAACCACCACAACCTGCTACAAACCAACTTAAAAAAAAAATGCCAGGCATGGTGGCTCACACCTGTAATCCCAGCGCTGTGGGAGGCCAAGGCAGGCAGATCACTTAAGGCCAGGAGTTCGAGACCAGCCTGGCCAACATGGCTAAACCCCGTCTCTACTAAAAATCCAAAAATTCGCCAGATGTGGTATTGCATTTCTGTAATCGCAGCTACTCGGGAGATTAAGGCACAAGAATTGCTTGAACCCGGGAAGCAGAGGTTGCAGTGAGCTAAGATTGCACCATCGCACTCCGGCCTGGGCAACAGAGTGAGACTCTATCTCAAAGAAAAACAAAAAAATATTATGGTAGCCTGACATAGTGGCTTACACCTGTAATCCCTGCACCTTGGGAGGTAGAAGTGGGCAGATCACTTGAGCTGAAGAGTTTGAGAGCAGCCTAGCCAATGTGGTGAAACCCTGTCTCTACTAAAAATACAATAATTACCCAGGCATGGAGGCATATGCCTGTAATCCCAGCCATCTGGGAAGTTGAGGCATGGGAATTGCTTGAACCCAAGAGGCAGAGGCTGCAGTGAGCCAAAGTCACACCACTGTACTCCAGCCTGGGTGACAGAGTAAGACTCTGTCTCCAAAAAAAAAAAAAAAAAATTTATATGGATCTCGACACACTGTTTCTAAAATTCATATAAAAGAGCAAAGGGCTTTGTATAGCCGTGATAACTTACAAAAACAATAGGGACAGTCATTATACCGAATAGATCAAATCTGCAGTGATTAAGAGAGAATGGTATTGGCTTAGAGATAGTAACACCAGAAGCAGACCTCAAGAGAGAACATGGGTTTTTCAGAAACCCCGCCCGGCATGCTGGTGTGTGCCTGTAGTCCCAGCCACTCAGGTCTCTGAGCTGGGAGGATCCCTCACGCACAGGAGTTCGAGGCTGCAGTGAGCTGTGATCGCAACAATTCGAGACCCCTGTGTCTTTGGGGGGGAACAGTGGTATCAGTACACTTGTTCATTTATAAGGAAAAAATGTACATCCCTGCTCCTTATATAAGTTCCAGATTTCCAGACACACTAAAGGCCAAAACCTTTCTAAAGAAGTTATAGGTGAATATCTTTAAGATACTGGGATAAAAATAATTTTTAAGTACAAAAAGCAGAAACTGTAAGGGGAGAGAGAGAGCCTGACACATTTGATTACATTATTTATTTGAAACATACATGTGGCAGAAACACCGTTAACAAAATAAAAAGACAAATTGCAGAGTAGAAGAACATAATTTTAACACACATCAACGAAAACTTACTCAGATTATTTTAAAGCATTCTCCAAATAAGTAAGAACCTTAGTAGTCCACAGGCACAAAGACAAATGAACAGGAAATTCACAGAAGAGAACACGAAATGTGCAGCAGTAGTAAACGTGAAAATAGGTAAATATTAGGTTCCGTATCACTCCAGTCAGGAAGACGCACGTGAAACATCCAAAGCGTATGTTATATTCGTGAGTTTGGCTAAGATGCAAATGTTTTATCGTACTAAATGAACGTGAGGTAAATGAGATTGCTACCTAAAAAGTAGATATAGGCCAGGTGCGGTGGCTTACTCCTGTAATCCCAGCACTTTGGGAGGCTGAGGTGGGCGGATCACTGGAGGTTGGGAGTTGGAGACCAGCCTGGCCAACGTGGTGAAACCCCGTCTCTACTAAAAATACAAAAAGTAGCCAGGTGTGGTAGCAGTGCCGTAGTCCCAGCGACTCGGGAGGCTGAGGCAAGAGAATCTCTTGAAGCTGGGAGGTGGAGGTTGCAGTGAGCTGAGATCACACCACTCCACTTTTTTAGCCTGGGCAACAGAGTAAGACTCTGTTTCCAAAAAAAAACAAAAAAACATTTTAGACAGCACTTTTAAAAAAATAACCTCATTGGGGCCGGGCTCGGTGGCGCGTGCCTGTAGTCCCAGCTATTCAGGAGGCTGAGGCAGGAGAATTGCCTGAACCCAGGAGGTGGAGGCTGCGGTGAGCCGAGATGGCGCCATTGCACTCCAGCCTGGGCAACAAGAGCGAAACTCCATCTCAAAAAAAAAAAATTATTATGATTATTATAATAACGTCATTGGAAATGCTAGACACCATTGGACAGTGCCTGGTGGAGTTTGTGTGTATATACTTTACTACTATCTGGTAATTCTGCTGTTGGATTCACACCGTAGAGAATCCTTACACGCGTGCTTGAGAAGACATGTTTTAAGATACATTTGTTGTTAAAAAAAAAAAAGAAAAACATAAATCTGTTGACACTATTGTTTACAGACTTCTAAAATTGGAATCAAGGAGAATAATGAATTGTTAAGCTGAAGAATAATTATACCCTGAAATACGGTATTAACATTAATAAGACAAAATGTTTAAGATTTGACAGCTTGGGGGATACATGGGAATTCATTAATTTACAGTTTTCTTTATGGTTTAAGTTGTTTTTTTTCCCCAGGAAAAAAAAACTAAAAGTCGGTTTAGACAGTTCTTAGAGACTGAAAAAGAAAGACAACAAATTTTTTTTTAATTTAATGTTTTTAAAAAATATTGGTGATAGCAAACTTCATTAATTAAAAGAGATATAGATTAGCATCACAAATGAAAATAATTTAGGAACCAACGCTCAAGTCAAATGGAGCTCAACAGGGGTCGTGACTTGCCCACAGCAGCAGGCAGGCGAAGATCCTGTCCCTTGTGGAACGGAAGCTAGAACGGGGGAAGGAAATCCCGGCTCTGTGCTGGCTTCTCCCCTGCATCTGTGTGCCTTGCTGTCCGGCAGTCTTGGTTTTCTCGGTGCCTCTTTTCTTTGGCGCCAGCCTCCTTGTTCCCTGAGAGTGGTAAGTGCCCCATGAGGCTGGGAGTGGAGTGCCGAGTATGCCTCTCACGGCCGAGGACGCTTCTCACGGCCGTTGCTGGGAGCCGGGGAAAAATCATCCCTGCCTTCCCGCTCCTTGCCAGGCCCAGCTGCCACCTTGCCCGGTTCCCAGCCAAACTCTCACTGGAGGCAGGGCCTGCTGCCTGCTCGCGGGGTGGGGTGGGGAGCAGACCATTGCTTGCCTGGATGCCTTCATAAACACAGAACGGCAGGAGCCGGGGCGTGCATATAAAATCCGGTGTGTGTTTGCACTGAGAGTCGGGTCCTAAAAGGATTTGCAGTTGTTGCTTTTTCTGAGTAAAAGATGGGAATGGCCTCGAGTCATCCAAGAAGGTAGTCCTCATTTACCCTGTACTTTCTCGTCCTTCTTCGGCTGCCATTCTTCTGTTTCCTTTTGCCTTGCTCCCCCCCACCCCCTCTACACTGTGCCTGTCCTGCCACCTTCCTCCCCGACCTTGAGCTCAGCGTGAGGAGACAGGTTCAGTTATTTTCCCCTTTTCATAAAGCATTCCAGCATAGAAACATTCCAATTACCAAGAAGAGGGTGGCCAAGGAGCGGAAGTCGCTTCACAGTTCTTCTCCCACAGTGGTGATGGAACACGTCAGCGTCTGGAGCACAACTCACTCACCCTTTGTCTTCATTGTAGACCGAGCCAAGAGGAGAAAGCTCAGGGAAGAAAGGGCATGGCTGCTGGCTCAAGGGAAGGAACTCCCTCCAGAACTTTCCCATCTGGACCCCAGTTCTCCCATGAGGGAGGAAAAAAAGACGAAGGACCTGTGAGTATTTATTACAGCAGCAGTGGCGTCTGATAGCATTTGTTAAGCACTCAGGCCCTGCTCAGCACACTCCCCATTGATCCTTACAACAGCCCTGTTGGGTCACATTGTCCCCATGTGGGAGTTCACAGGTTGGCCCTGTACTCACAGCTAGCCCTGGTGCCCTTCCTCAGGCACACAGACATGCCCAGATGCCCTGGCCCCTGACACTCTTCCTGCCACACTCCGTGGGAGCAGAAGTGATACTTACACTAAGCTCTTCCGTCCTCATCCCCTTAATTTAATGAAATCAGAATCTGATTATGATGTGACTTAGGTCTTTGGAAATGTGAATAGCAGTTCATTCTTTTTGAAGTAATTACTTCCTGTGATGTTACTAGGTACATGTATCTTTACTCCTTCCTAAAAATTCAAGAGGCAGATATTCAGTGTTGACCGGGCGTGGTGGCTCACTCCTGTAATCCCAGCACTTTGGGAGGCCAAAGCAGGTGGATCACCTGAGATCAGGAGTTCAAGACCAGCCTGGCCAACATGGAGAAACCCCATCTCTACTAAAAATACAAAATTAGCCAGGCACGGTAGCACTTGCCTGTAGTCCCAACTACTCGGGAGGCTGAAGCAGGAGGATTGCTTGAACCCGGGAGGTGGAGGTTGCAGTGAGCCAAGATTGCACCATTACACTCCAGCCTGGGCAACAAGAGCGAAACTTCATGTCAAAAAATAAATAAATAAATCAGTGTTCATGAGCTCATTTATCATATGCTTCTTTGGATTATTCTTTAGATCACAAAAATATTCATAAGTAAAATAAAGCTTGCTTAAGTTTGTGCTATAAAGCCTGGACAACATAGCAAAACCTCACCTCTACCAAAAATGCAAAAATTTGCCAGGCATGATGGCACACACCTGTTGTCCCAGCTATTCAGGAGGCTGAGGTGAGAGGATCACTGGTACCCAGGAAATCAAGGCTGCAGTGAGCTGTCATGACGCCACTTCACTCCAGCCAAGGCAACAGAGCGAGATCCTGCCTCAAAATAATTAAATAAAATGGAAACGAATGTGCAGTTGAATAACTAACATTCTGGTACTGTAAAGTTCTGGATCATCCAGGCCAACCCCACATTTTCTAGAGGAGAAAAGTGACATTCCCGGTTAAGGTCCACTGTCCCTAATTGTATTTCCAGGGAGTGTTACCAGTGTCACAGGCTCATCTAAACCACACTGTTAGGACTATTCCATCTCTTATTTCAGCTGTGTCTGCTATAGACCTGAGAGAGCGCAGGAGAGAAGGTGGTCAGAGTTACTATTAATGTCTTATTTTATGATTTGCAGCTTTGAGTTGGACGATGATTTCACTGCTATGTATAAAGGTTAGTTCCCATTCTCCACTGTTCCGTTTCTGATGAAAGTTTTCGTCTGTGAGTGTGTTAATCAAGATCTCCTCTCTGGCTCTCAGTTCTAGACGTGGTAAAGGCTCACAAGGATTCCTGGCCCTTTTTGGAACCTGTGGATGAATCTTATGCTCCTAACTATTATCAGATTATTAAGGTAGAAGCAGTCTTTGCAATAATGCTTAGTGTGTATATCTTTCTTGGGCTTTGTCATTTGTTTCTTGTTTTGTGTGTGTGTGTGTGTGTGTGTGTGTGTGTACACATTTTTTTTTATTACATTTTTTCAACTGTCGAAAGTTGATGTGATGTTTCTCATTTTATCTGTTACTCATTACAGACCAGCATTACTGAATTCTCATTCTCTGTCTGACTCTTTCTGTCTCTCTGTATGAAATGTTTTGCTTTCGGAGTATTTTAACTATAAAGAGTTATGTGTCTCATTTAGGCCCCCATGGATATTTCCAGCATGGAGAAGAAACTGAATGGAGGTTTATACTGTACCAAGGAGGAGTTTGTAAATGACATGAAGACCATATTCAGGAATTGTCGAAAGTATAATGGGGAAAGCAGTGGTAAGCGGGGAAGGAGTTTGCGCTGGATCCGTATCTGCTGACCGCTGTAATCAAGAATGAAATGCTTTCTCCTTTAGAAATACGCATCCTAGTGACTTTTCTTTAGGACAGTGCACAGAATGTGTATGAAAAGCCATGGGATTAACCATCCCAGCCACTTACACAGGTTTAGTTTGGTTTTGCTTGTTTGTTTTTTTTTTTTTGTTTTTTTGTTTTTTTGTGAGACGGAGTTTC
>NW_016107922.1:640928-646593 GCF_001604975.1 Cebus imitator | reverse complement strand
TACACAGAGGCCTTTAACTAGATCTGTACGTTTTATTTATTTATTTTTATTTTTAAGACGGGGTTTCACCATGTTGGTCAGGCTGGTCTTGAACTCCCGACCTCAGGTGATCCACCCACCTTGGCCTCCAAAGTGCTTGGATTACAGGCCTGAGCCACCACGCCCGGCCATAGAATTGTCTTTTGTGACCTCTATAGGTCAGTTTCTATCAACAGTTTCTATAAACTATACCTAGAAACCAATCCTCCTGTCTTCCTATAGAGTATACCAAGATGTCTGATAATTTAGAACGCTGTTTCCATCGGGCAATGATGAAGCATTTTCCTGGTGAAGATGGAGACACAGATGAAGAATTTTGGATTCGAGAGGATGAAAAGCGGGAGAAGAGACGGAGTCGGGCTGGGCGAAGTGGTGGGAGCCATGTTTGGACCCGCTCCAGGGACCCCGAAGGGCCTGGCAGGAAACAGCAGCCCGTGGAGAATGGAGGGAAGTCTCTGCCCCCCACACGCCGAGCCCCCTCTTCTGGGGACGGTCAGAGCAGCAGCTCCACACAGCCCCCGCGGGAGGTGGGCGCTTCCAATGGCCGACGCTTTTCTCATCCCCTGCACTGTGGCGGAACGCCCAGCCAAGCACCCTTTTTAAACCAGATGGTAAGGAATAGGGTGGAGGCCGCTGCGGTGTCTCCTGGTTTGTGAGTTCTTAGGGAGGTAAAGGCCATTCAGTTAGTACTTTTTCTACAAAGTATTTCTGTGTATGGGTGACATCTGATCCCCCTCGAGTCCTTCATTTTATTTTATTTTGTTGTTTACATTTTAGTAGAGATAAGGTGTTGCTGTGTTGTCTAGGCTGGCCTCAGACTCCTGACCTCAAGCAATCCTTCTGCCTCAGCCTCCCAAAGTGCTGGGACTATCAGCATGAGCCACTGTGCCCGGCCCCTGCATTACTCTAAATCCTCCTTTTTCTCAGTCATTTGAAATACGTATTCTCAATGTGGGCACAAAAATGGGATTTAAAAATACATCATCTGGCCAGGAATGGTGGCTCACGCCTGTAATCTCAGCACTTTGGGAGGCCGAGATGGGTGGATCATGAGGTCAGGAGTTCAAGACCAGCCTGGCTAACATGGTGAAACCCCGTCTCTACTAAAAATACAAAAATCAGCCAGACGTGGTGGTACAAGCCTGGAGGCACCAGCTACCCAGGAGGCTGAGGCAGGAGGATTGCTTGAACCTAGGAGGCAGAGGTTGCAGTGAGCGGAGATCATGCCACTGCCCTCCAGCCTAGGTGATAGAGCAAGGCTGTCTCAAAAAAAAAAGCAATCTAACCGGGCGTGGTGGCTCACGCCTGTAATCCCAGCACTTTGGGAGGCCAAGCGGGCAGATCAGGAGGTCAAGAGTTCGAGACCAGCCTGGCCAACATGGTGAAACCCCGTCTCTACTAAAAATACAAAACATTAGCTGGGCATGGTGGCACGTGCCTGTAATCCCAGCTACTCAGGAGGCTGAGGCAGGAGAATTGCCTGAACCCAGGAGGTGGAGGTTGCGGTGAGCTGAGATTGCGCCATTGCACTCCAGCCTGGGTAACAAGAGCGAAACTCCATCTCAAAAAAAAAAAAGTATCTTTTGTATAAAGCACAGATACAGCACATAAACATACAGTATACCTGCAAGCATCAAGATGTCGTGGTAGCAGGCAGCTGGGGAGAAACGGCTAATATGGATCCTTGGGTGGAGGAGGAATGTAAAAGAGGTTGAGAAACGCTGATTTAATCTTCTGTCTCCTGGAGCGGGAGGTTGCTTCGGGCTCACAGGCGAGCACTGGTGAGGGTGAGCACATGTTCAGCCTCCGCGTCTCCATCCAAGGTCTAGTCGTTGTCAACCTCAAGTCTGTGTCTCTCCTTTTCCCCCTCCTTGCTGTGCTCCACGTGCTGCAGAGGCCAGCGGTGCCGGGGACATTTGGGCCCCTGCGAGGATCAGATGCTGCCGCCTTGTACGGTTCCTCTGGAGTCCCGGAGTCGCACCCCGGGGAGCCTGTGCAGCAGCGCCAGCCTTTCCCCATGCAGGTGAGCACCCTCCTCAGCAGGCGCAGGCACAGGGGGTCCCACAGCTACATTTCAGAGAAAAAGTCTCTTTCCAGGCTAAGTGTCGCTCATTGTCTACTTCCCTGAAGAGTCTGTTCCCATAGAGAAGTACGTCCCAAAGCCTGCCTTACTCTGTGAGTCTGGTTAACTGTGCTGCCTTTTTGTTGCCAGCCTCCAGTGGGAATTAACAGCCACCGAGGACCCAGGCTGGGCACACCCGAAGACAAGCAAATGTGTGGGGGGCTGACGCACCTTTCTAGCATGGGCCCACAGCCTGGATCCTTGCAGCTCGGCCAGATGAGTGGCCCGAGTCAGGATGGAAGCATGTATGTTCCAGCTCAGCTCCAGCCAGGATTCATTCCTCCCAGGCATGGGGGGGCTCCAGCCCAGCCACCAGACTTTCCTGAAAGCTCAGAAATTCCTCCCAGCCACATGTATCGATCGTACAAGTACCTGAATCGAGTACACTCTGCCGTCTGGAATGGGAACCACGGTGCTACAAACCCAGGACCCTTGGGCCCAGAGGAGAAGCCCCACCTGGGGCCTGGGCCTTCTCACCAGCCTCGCAGTCTCGGTCACATGATGGATTCCCGAGTCATGAGACCACCTGTCCCCGTCAACCAGTGGACTGAACAATCAGGCTTCCTACCTCATGGAGTTCCTTCCTCAGGGTACATGCAGCCACCCTGCAAGTCTGCTGGACATCGGCTACAGCCACCTCCAGTGCCAGCACCCAGTTCTCTGTTTGGAGCGGCCACCCAGGCTCTGCGGGGGGTGCAGGGAGGGGACTCCATGATGGACAGCCCAGAGATGATCGCCATGCAGCAGCTCTCCTCCCGCGTCTGCCCGCCAGGTGTGCCTTACCACCCCCACCAGCCCGCACCCCCGCATTTACCCGGCCCTTTTCCGCAGGTAGCCCACTCAGTGTCGGTCAGTGTGTCAGCCCCAAAGCCTGCCCTGGGCAACCCTGGGAGGGCACCGGAGAACAGTGAAACCCAAGAGCCTGAGAATGACCAAGGTAATGCACCCTGTCACTGTGGGCTCTCTAAGCTCTTGTTTCCTGAGTCATCTTTTTGCACAGCATATGAAGCCCAGCATGAACCTGGGTCCAGCCTCTCTTTCTTGAACCTCTCAGGTTTGGGCCACTGTCCTCTTGATCTACAGATCTCGGAGCATTCCTGGTCACAGTCTTGACTGCTGCACAGGTGGGCCCTTGCTGTGCCAGGCACTCTTCCTGAGACTTTGTTTTTTTTTCTTTAAGGCAGAGTCTCACTCTTGCCCAGGCTGGAGTGCAGTGGCATAGTCTCGGCTCACTGCAGCCTCTGCCCCCCGGGTTCAAGCAATTCTCCTGCCTCAGCCTTCTGAGTAGCCGGGATTACAGGTGCACGCCACCACACCCAGCTAATTTTTGTATTTTTGGTAGAGACAAGGTTTCACCATGTTAGCCAGGCTGGTCTCGAACTTCTGACCTCAGGTGATCTGCCCAACTTGGCCTCCCAAAGTGCTAGGATTACAGGTGTAAGCCACCGTGTCCTGCCTGCCTGAAACTTTTGTACCTTAACTCATTTATTCTCAGAATAAGCCTTGGAGATAGCTACTGTTACTATCCTTCCTTTTACAGATGGAAAATCCAAGGCATGGAAATGTTAGATTATTTGCCCTCACCCAGCTGGTAAGTGACAGAGCTGAGATTTGGGCCCAGACAGACTAGATCCTGCATCTGTGATCCACTCACCACATCATCATACCTCCTCTAAAGAAGTACTGTCAGCTGGGTGCACCTTTGGTGGCTCACACCTGTAATCCCAGAAGTTTGGGAAGCCGAGGCCAGTGGATCACTTGAGCCCAGGAGTTTAAAACCAGCCTGGACAACAGAGTAAGACTGTCTCTGCTGAAAAACGAAAAAGATTAGCCAGTCATGGTGGCTCACACCTGTAATCCCATCTCTTTGGGAAGCCCAGGCGGGCAGATCACCTGAGGTCAGGAGTTCAAGACCAGCCTGACTGACATGGCAAAACTCGGTCTCTAATAAAAATACAAAAATTAGCCGGGCATGGTGGCAGGCGCCTGTAATCCCAGCTACCTGGAAGGCTAAAGAAGGAGAATCAGTGGAACCTGGGAGGCAGATGTTGCAGTGAGCCAAGATAACTGCACTCCAGCCCAGGTGACAGTGTGAGACTGTCTCAAAAATAATAATAACCCATACTGAGATCTAGTAAGTTTTGCAGCAGTTTCTTAGAAATGCCGTTGAGGAGGAGTAAACATTAAACTAAGGGAGAAAAATGGGGGGAAAAAAGACTTTGCAATTAATGCTTATTTCTAGGATAGATATCTAGCATGCATGTAATTTTCTTCAGTACCTGGCAGGAGAATGGAGACACTTGGACTTTAAGGTAATAGATCCCTGGCCGGATGCAGTGGGTCACCCATGTAATCCCAGTTCTCTTGGAGGCTGAGGCAGGCAGATCAGGAGGTCAAGAGTTTGAGACCAGCCTGGCCAAGAATGATGAAACCTCGTCTCTACTAAAAACATAAAAGTTAGCTGTGCGCAGTGGTGTGCACCTGTAATCCCAGCTACTCGAGAGGCTGAGGCAGGAGAATCTCTTGAACCTGGGAGGCAGAGGTTGCAGTGAGCCAAGATTGCACTACTGCACTCCAGCCTGAGCAACAGACCAAGACTCTGTCTCAAAATAAAAGAAAAAAATAAAAGATAATAGATCTTTTTGTGTTTCTCAGACCTGTAATCCCAACTACTTGGGAGTCTGAGGTGGAAGGTTTGCTTGAACCCTGGAGTTCAGGGTTTCAGTGAGACATGATCACACCACTGCACTCCAGCATGGGCAACAAAGTTGAAACTCTGACTCTTTAAAAAAAAAAAGAAAAAAAATTGTTAGGGGAAAAATTTTACTGTTTCTTTTCTGGAAAGACCTACTTTGTTACCACCACCTCTAGCAGAATTTTCTAAGACTGACTTCAAATGATTTCTGGAATGCAAAGCTTTACAAGAATCCTATTTATAAGTCTTGGATAAGTCTAGTTGCTAAGTTTAATGTTGACTGAATAATGAAAAGTGTGGTTTTTCATTTTCATTGTGTAATTTGTACCATGACTTGTAAGGCCAGCTTCAGGTAGCCTGAGCTGTCATCATAGCTCTTTAAAACTTGTTAAGAATCTTTAACTTTGTCCTTCAGATCTGTGACCAGGATTGTAATTTGATCACACATGGACAACTGCTGTCCTCTTAGAAAGATTGTAAATAGATTATTTTGGCTGGGCAGTGGCTCACCCTGTAATCTCAGTGCTTTGGGAAGCCAAGGCGGGCAGATCACCTGAGGCTGATCTGAGTTGGAGACCAGCCTGGCCAACATGGTGAAACCTCATCTCTACTAAAAATACAAAAAGTAGCTGGGTATGGTGGCACATGCCTGTAATCCCAGCTATTTGGGAGGCTGAGGCAGGAGAATCTCTTGAACCCAGAGGCGGTGGTTACAGTGAGCCGAGATTGTCCCACTGCACCCCAGCCTGGGCATCAGAGCGAGACACTGCCTCAAAAAAAAATAATAATAATAATAATAATCACACACA
>NW_016107922.1:629679-640202 GCF_001604975.1 Cebus imitator | reverse complement strand
TTTTTGCAGAGCCATTGCCTGGCCTTGAAGAGAAGCCAGCAAGTGTTGGTACTTCAGAGGGGGTATACCTCAAACAACTACCTCACCCCACGCCTCCCCTGCAGACTGACTGCACCAGGCAGAGCTCACCCCAAGAAAGGGGGGAAGCATCGGGTCCGGAGCTCAAAACCAACTCCTCCGAATCTGCAGACAACTGTAAAGCAACCAAGGGCAAGAATCCCTGGCCCTCGGATAGCAGCTACCCCAGCCACGCCGCCCAAGGGTGCATGGCAGACCTCTCTGCGGTGGCAGACAGGGGCGCTCTACCTGAAAACGGAGTCATTGGGGAAGCATCACCCTGCGGATCGGAGGGGAAGGGCCTTGGTAGCAGTGGTTCCGAAAAGCCACTGTGCCCCAGAGGCAGAACGTTGCAGGAAACCATGCCATGCCCAGGACAGAACGCAGCGACACCGCCCAGCACAGACCCCAGCCTGATGGGAGGCCCTGTGAGCCAGTTCACCCCGCTGTACATGCCTGGGCTGGAGTACCCAAATTCAGCTGCTCATTACCACATCGGTCCGGGCCTGCAGGGTGTGGGCCCCGCGATGGGAGGGAAGTCCTCAGCATCCCATCCCCCGCATTTCCCCGCAAGGGGCTTTCAGTCCAGCCACCCTCATTCTGGAGGCTTTCCCCGGTACCGCCCCCCACAAGGAATGAGGTATTCCTACCACCCACCGCCGCAGCCTTCCTACCACCACTATCAGCGAACTCCCTACTATCCGTGTCCACAGGGCTTTTCTGACTGGCAGAGACCTCTCCACCCCCAGGGAAGCCCGAGCGGACCCCCCGCCAGTCAGCCTCCCCCCGCGAGGTCCCTCTTCTCAGACAGGAATGCCATGGCCAGTCTGCAAGGCTGCGAGACACTGAATACTGCCTTAGCTTCTCCAGCCCGCATGGATCCTGTGGCTGCTAAAGTCCCCAATGATGGGCAGAACCCTGGTCCGGAGGAAGAGAAGCTGGATGAACCTATGGAGAGGCCAGAGAGTCCCAAAGAATTTTTAGACCTAGACAACCACAATGCAGCCACCAAGCGGCAGGGCTCGTTACCAGCCGGCGAGTATCTCTACGGACCTCCTCCTCCGTCTCTGAGTGCGGGAATGGGCTTTGCCTCGTCTGCATTTCCCAACCACGGCGTGATGCTGCAGGCGGGGCCTCCCTACACACCTCAGCGGCCGGCCAGTCACTTTCAGCCCAGGGCTTACTCTTCCCCCGTGGCTGCTCACCCACCTCACCACCCAGGGGCCCCCCAGCCCAACGGGCTCTCTCAGGAGGGCCCCATCTATCGCTGCCAGGAAGAGGGCCTGGGTCACTTTCAAGCTGTGATGATGGAACAAATTGGCACTAGAAGTGGAATAAGGGGACCTTTCCAGGAAATGTACAGACCATCAGGGTAAGATTGCATGCGGGCTTTTCCCTGCAAAGAAGAAAGAACAGATGTTGGTTGTTTTTATTTATTTTTGAGAGAGCCTGGCCGTGTCACCCAGGCTGGAGTGCAGTGGTGCAGTCGTGGACCTCCCAGGCTCAGGGATCCTCCTGAATCAGCCTTCTAAGTAACTGGGACTACAGGCACATGCCACCATTCCCGGCTAATTTTTTTTTTTTTTTTTTTTGTAGAGGTAGGGTTTCACCATGTTACCCAGGCTGGTCTCGATCTCCTGAGTGCAAATCATCCGCCTGCCTCAGCCTCCCAAAGTGCTGACCTGACAGGCTTGAGTCACCACAGCCAGCCTGGATGTTCATTTTAAACAGAACAATGGCCTGAGAGGTGAAGGTAATAGTGAATGACCTGGGAACAAGAAAAGCATGTGAATTATGGGTGTTGCACGCTTGGTAGAAAGATACTAGACGTAGAGCCCAGCTTTATCTTTGAAATTTTTTCCCCTCGTGAAAATGAATTGGCATTTAAATGACTGAGTTAGATTTTGATATTGTAAACTTTTTTTTTTTTTTGAGAAGTGTCTCCCTGAAGTGCAATGGTGCGATCTCAGCTCACTGCAACCTCTGCCTCCCAGGTTCAAGCTATTCTCCGACCTCAGCCTCCCAAGTAGTTGGGATTACAGGTGCACACCACCGTGCCCAGCTAATTCTTGTATTTTTAGTAGAGACAGGGTTTTGCCATATTGGCCAGGCTGGCCTCAAACTCCTCACCTCACGTGATCCACCCCCCTCAGCCTCCCAGAGTGCTGGGATTACAGGCATGAGCCACCATGCCCGGCCAGCTCTTTTATTTTATTTTATTTTATTGAGGTTAAATCTCATTCTTTGGCCCAGGCTGGAATGCAGCGGTGCAATCTCTGCTCACTGCAGTCTCCGCCTCCCAGGTTAAAGCGACTCTCCTGCCTCATCCTCCCAAGTAGCTGGGATTACAGGTGCCTGCCACCATGCCCAGCGAATCTTTGTATGATACTGTAAACTTAGTAACCACAGTTTGAGAGCTGTAAGCAAGTCTCTGTCAACATTGCTGCCGTGTGCAGACGCTGTGACCAAGGTAAAAAAAAAAAAAAAAAAAAAAAATAGGTCTACTCAGGAGTAGAAGAGATCATATGTCGTATGAAAGTTTTATGGCTGGGCGCAGTGGCTCACGCCTGTAATCCCAGTACTTTGGGAGGCCAGGGCGGGAGGCTCTCAAGATCAAGAGATCAAGACCATCCTGGCCAACGTGGTGAAACACCATCTCTCCGAAAAATACAAAAGTTAAGGCCGGGCGTGGTGGCTCACACCTGTAATCTAAGCACTTCGGAGGCCGAGGCGGGTGGATCACCTGAGGTTGGGAGTTCAAGACCAGCCTGACCAACATGGTGAAATCCCATCTTTAAAAAATAAAAAATTAGCTGGGTGTGGTGATGCGTGCCTGTAGTCCCAATTACTCGGGAGGCTGAGGCAGGAGAATTGCTTGAACCTGGGAGACGGAGGTTGCAGTGAGCCAAGATCACGCCACTGCTCTCCAGCCTGGGCAACAGAGCAAGACTCCATCTCAAAAGAAGAAAAAAGTTTTACTACGTATCTCTCATTTCTTACTATATCATTGAGTAAGAAAACCAGTTTTGGGCCGAGTGCGGTGGCACACGCCTGTAATCCTAGCACTTTGGGAGGCCGAGGTGGGTGGATCACCTGAGGTCAGGAATTCAAGACCGGCCTGGCCATCATGGAGAAACCCCATCTTAAAAAAAAAAAAGAAAGGCAAATAAGCCCCCATGAGATGACTTTCACGCATGATTGTGCAGTGATGTTCTCGAAATCCAGTTAGGTGATCTGCCATCCAGGAAGCTTTCAAATCTGTGTATACCAAAGGTGGTTAGATGGAGTTATTTATATGAAAGTTACCAAGCATAATCTTGAAACCAATACCATTCGGCATAAAAACCAGTGTGCCCCTCAGTGCCATCCTGTCGTCTCACTGCTGTACCCTCTCTATCGTTTTTCCGTCAAGTGTGCTTTATATGTCTCTAAATACCTGTTTTCTTTTCTTTGCTGTTTTTCCTAAGCTGTTGGAAAGTCAATTGTAAACCTCAACTCCCTCAATACTTGAGTGTGCATCTTCTAAGAATGGACATTCCTTGGAGCACCATTTCAAAACGATTACCACACTCAAGGCAAATGACAATATCTAAAAGTTCTTTTTTCTTTTTTCTTTTTTTCTGAGATGGAGTCCTGCTTTGTCACCAGGCTGGAGTGCAGTGGCACAATCTGGGCTCACTGCAACCTCTGCGTCCTGGGTTTGAGCGATCATCCTGCCTCAGCCTCCCGAGTAGCTGGGACTACAGGTGCGCACCACCATACCCAGCTACTTTTTGTATTTTTAGTAGAGACGGGGTTTCACCATGTTGGCCAGGATGGCCTCCATCTCTTGACCTCGTGACCCGCCCGCCTCGGCCTCCAAGAGTGCTGGGATTACAGGCGTGAGCCCCCGCGCCCGGCCGACGGTTGTTTGTGTTTTGTATTTCTGTTTCCTCAGTTGTCCCCAGAGTGTCTGTTTTGGTTTTTGTGGTGAGGTTTTTTTTTGTATTTTTTTAGTAGAGACAGGGTTTCACCATGTTGGCCAGGATGGTCTCAATCTTTTGACCTCGTGATCCGTCTGCCTTGGCCTCCTAAGGTGTTGGGATTATAGGCGTGAGCCACCGTACCCGGCCTTTTTTTTTTTTTTTTTTGAGATGGAGTTTTGCTCCTGTCGCCCAGGCTGGAGTGCCATGGCATGATCCCGACTCACTGCAACCTCTGTCTCCCAGTTTCAAGTGATTCTCCTGCCTTAGCCTCCTGAGTAGCTGGGACTACAGGCATGCGCCGCCACACATGACTCTCGATTTTGTGTTTTTAATAGAGATGGGGTTTCACCATCTTGGTCAGGCTGGTCTCGAACTCCTGACCTCAGGTGATCTGCCCACTTTGGCCTCCCTCCCAAAGGGCTGGATTATAGGCATGTGCCACCGCACCCGGCCCTGGAGTGTCTTTTAGAGCTATTTCTGTGTGTGTGTGTTTTTTCTGATAAAAGATCCGGTAAAGGCTCATGTTTGCATTTGGCTGCTATGTCTGTATTGTCTCTTTTTTTTTTGAGACAGAGTGTTACTCTGTTGTCTGGCTCCAGGTTGGAGTGCAGTGGCACAATCTCAGCTCACTGCAACCTCCGCCTCCCAGGTTCAAGCAATTCTCCTGCCTCAGCCTCCCGAGTAGCTGGGACTACAGGCGTGTGACCATCACGCCCAGCTAATTTTTTTTTGTATTTTTAGTAGAGACGGGGTTTCACCATGTTGGCCAGGATGGTCTCGATCTCTTGACCTCGTGATCCACCCGCCTCAGCCTCCCAAAGTGCTGGGATTACAGGCTTGAGCCACCGCGCCCGGCTGTTAATTCATAGCGTCCTGTTTTGTTTTCCAAACAGTCCAGGCCGGCTATCATGGAGAATGTTCCAGATTCTAGATTTATCACAGTCTCCTTGTGTTTAGATGAACACTTGTGCCAGGTGCGGTGGCTCATCCCCACAATCCCAGCACTTTGGGAGGTGAGGCAGGAAGATGGCTTCAGCTCAGGAGTTGGAGACCAGCCTGGGCAACGTGGCGAGATTCTGGCTCTACTGAAAATAAAGAACTTAGCCAGACCTAGTAGCACACACCTGCAGTTCCAGGTACTCAGGAGGGCGAGGCAGGAGGATCACTGGAGCCTGGAAGATTGAGGCTGCAGTAAACCATGATCCTGCCACTACACTTTTAGCAGGGTGCCAGAGCAAGACCCTGTCTCTAAAAGAAAAAAAACAGATGGAACACTTTCATCAGGAATATACGTCGTAGGTGGTGGGCGTGCCACATTTTGCACCAGGAGGAACAGAGTGTCGAGCTGCCCCAGTGTCGACGATTCCAGGCCTGATCACCTGGGTGATGATGGCAGCGTCCTGTTTCTTTTGTCACTGACATGTCTTCGGTAATTCTTTGTGGCTTCTTTCTCTTGGCTGTAGAATGCAGACGCACCCGGTCCAGTCACAAGCCTCGTTCCCAAAGACCCCCGCAGCAGCAGCACCGCAGGAGGAGCTGCCGCCTCACAAGCCTCCAGCGCTTCCCCCGGATCAGGTAAGAATCACTAAACCTAGAGCTGCTCTCCTTCCTCCAGGTAGAAGGAAGGAAGTGTGTGACATCCTTGCTGTTGTGGAAAGGTGTTGTAAGGTATCCCGCGATACAGGAACTTTGCCTGTGACGTGCTTCCTTGGCACAGGGCCCAGGAGACACTTCTCACCTGTCTCTTTTTCCCATTGTTATATGGAATGCATACCTGTTTGGGGAGTATTTACCCCTTATTTTTTCCAGCGTTTCTTCTGTCATGATCCCCTGTCTGTTTTATGCCTCCCACCTTTCTCACGGGAGGGAGCCTAGTCGGCAGGTTTTAGCTACCTCAGTGCTGCTGCTCTCCCAGGCCCTGTGCCTGCGGCATGTCCTGTAATCTTCCCCTTGACCACCACAGAGCAGTTGTCATTGGCTGCGTCATGAGCATTTCCCAATGTGCAAGTCCTCCTGCTGTTAAGCAGTGGGTCTGGGATCTGAATTGGGAGGCCGAGGACTCTAGAACCTACCTTCTAGAAGGAAACTGTAGCTCATGAAACAGAATCAAGCCATTTTCACAGATGAGGAGCATGGATACTCTCTGGCTTACTTGCGTTTTTTTGTTTTGTTTTTTGTTTTTTAACAATTAAAACAATTTTTATTTTTGTTTAAAATGTCTTTGTGGCTGGGCCCGTTGGTTCACACCTGTAATCCCAGCACTTTGGGAGGCCAAGGGGGGCGGATCATGAGGTCAAGAGATCAAGACCATCCTGGCCAACATGGTGAAACCCCGTCTCTACTAAAAATACAAAAATTAGCTGGGCATGGTGGCGTGTGCACCTGTAGTCCCAGCTACTCGGGAGGCTGAGGCAGGAGAATTGCTTGAACCCGGGAGGCGGAGGTTGCAGTGAGCTGAGATCGCGCCACTGCACTCCAGCCTGGTGCCTGGTGACAAAGCGAGACTCTGTCTCAAAAAAAAAAATGTCTTTGTTTCTTTCAGAGCTAGTCCGAGGAGGAAATGAGCCCCAAGCAATGGCAAGCTGCACACGAAGACTGGAACACGGAGAACTGGGGAGGGCCCCGCCAGCTCGGCCCCCATCACCTGCTCCACCCCTTCACGTGACCCACCTGTGCCATCCTTGAGCTGGAGCCAGTCATGGGCCCTAAAAGGACACTCCTTAGATGACTGACACACAGCTCGCAAAGGTCCTTGGCCAGGGATCTCTTGCACGGCTGCTGTAGACAGTTAGGCAGAACGAATGGACGTGGAGTTAATGATGACTTTTCCAAATCCTGAGACACTTTTCAGGGAAAATCACTTTAAACTTGGGGGCGGGGGTATACTCAAGAAAGGAGTGGTGCTTTTAAACTTTGATGAGCAGCTAAACTCAGGTATATATTTGGGGAAGGGACGACTCGTAGTATTAATGGTTTTGGAGCTGGGTCCAGTTTACAGAATTTTCATGTTGCCTTTTAAAATAATTTTTGTTGGTGGTGAATGTATTGTACATAAAGTGGGAAGGGTGGGTGGGGATGCGGAAGAAATGGGGGTCCTGACTGGTGGGTACACAGCACTGGAGTGATCTTTATCTGTTTACAATCATGTCACACTGAATACTTCTGGGAGCTGCCGATGAGGGGGGGAAAGGTTTGATCTTATAATACGTCACTGCTTCCTTGCTGGCCGGCCGGCCTTCAGAGTAGCTAAAGGCCGTCCTTCCAGTCAGCCTGAGAGGGAATGCCTGTCCCCTCACCATCTGCTGTCCGTCTCCGTTGGAGGCAGGGTGCTCTGGGGACTGCTAGCAGGTTGAGCCCAGGAGATGGGCTGCCGGCTCACTCTGGTGGCCCAATTCCTGGATGTGAGAAAGTGGTGTCCCTTCCTGGTTTTGCCACCAGCCCTACCGAATAGTCGTAAACCAGCATCAGGAATCGGGATGGCTGGAGTGTTTCATCTATTAGAAGATGAGCCATGCCCATCACAGACCTCCCTGTTGGGCCTGTGGTCTAGAAGGCACCACACACAAATTTCTGGCATGAATCACATTTTGTGGAAGTGACTACTCAGGTGTGTATATTTTAGTATCAATAAAGAATTGCACAGGTTTGAATAGGAAAAATGTACTCTATAGTTACAGTTTGAATTTAGGAATATTTCAGTATATATAGTTTTTATTCATTTTAAGTGAATCATAGTAAAATCAGTCATGGTGATTTACAATAGCTATCAAGAAGAAGTTCTTGGAATTATTTGTCGTATCTGTGATAGGAAACCATCGTACAGTATTAAATTACTTTATTACAGTTTTAGGATTGAATTACACTGGATTCTCCCTCGTTAGCATTCTCTATTTTATTTTAGCTGAAAGGCCACCAAAGTTAGGACCCTGTTTTAAATTTTTTAATATCCCACGAAAGAAAAACTAAGGAAAATACTGAAATTACAGGTCTTTGTAAAAAATAGCATATTTTTAAGCATGCTTTTGGGATGGTAGAAGAAACTCTATGAAATGTTAATCTGCCCTAGTTTCTTATAAATTCAGCTGTGGGAGGGGCCAGTAGAGTTTTCCCTCCAATTCCAGGATTCCTAGTGAAACATGGAACTGTCGTGTTTACAGTTTGTTAAACATACGTTGTTCGTGGAAAGAAAACTGATCAGAAACATCCATGATACAGAGATGAAACCCAAGACACCAGTTCCCGGATGATGGAAGATTGTACCCGCACACAATCGCTTAACCTGGTGGTGCTGCATAGGGCTCAGGCAGATTTGAGAGTTGAATAAGGAACACAGATGCCTCTTAGGTATAATGCACAAAAATACAGATTTTCTCTCGCAGAGGTTTTACTTTTAAATTTGATGTATTTGCAGCTGGATTGAGTTTTGAGCCTGTGTTCTCACTGGCTCCTAATTCTTGTTAGAAACCTATCACTGGTGTAACCCGTTGAGAGTGAAGAGGACAGAAAGTTTGTGGATGGGTCTGCCCTTTAGCTAGTATTCGCTAACGTGGAGCATGACAGCTTCGGTGTCTGGGTTTGTGCAGAAGCAGGGAGGAGGAAAAAGAAGCATTTCATTTGTTGCTGGTTAGACCTGGGCTAGACCTAGAGAATTTGGCCGCTGACAGCCTTTCTCTTTTCCTGGTAATGCTGGTTCAGATCAGAGGCCTCACTTCTCCCTCACAGGAGCATTGTCACCGTGGGCGTCTCCCCGAGTACCCCAGGGGCCTGGGTGGGAGCGGCTGTGAGCAGCGCTGGGGCTGGTGCGCCCTTTCCTTCCGCCCTCCTGGTCCTTGAGCGGTTGTGGGCACACTGCCCCAGGTCACCCTGTCTCCTCCCTCTCCCAGTGCCCGCGCCAAGTCATCTGGTGCTGGAGCAGTGCTGTTAACAATACAGGAGGAGTCAGTAAATCCCTTTATCCTTAATCTCCCTTGGTTTTAGGCGGAAAATATTGAGGAAGAGCAATAGGAACTAGAGCTACTGTATTAAATTACAACACTGTGAACAAGAGCAGCAGCGTGCTCAGCCTTCCTGCATCCTCTGTGGGAGTTTGTCCGTGCGTTGTACGAGAGCTTCACCCGTGGTCCAGGGCGCGTCCTGAGCTGTTACTGGTCTTTGAAGTGCAGATCTGCTGTGAGCTGTCTGGAGCTGCCACGTCGGAGAAATCCCTCTGGTCGTGAGCTGCTGTGAACCCCTAGCCAACCCATCTGCAGGCAGGATCTTTTTCTCGCCTTTCCCTCCTCTAGCACTTCTCTTTCCAAGTGTCTTAAGCAGATGCAATGTCTTAAAGCAGATGCAAATGCATTTGCCATCTTCTCCATTAGGAAAATGACGGTTATGTGTCATAATTAGAAAGTAGTGTGTAAGGCGTCCTGAAAAGGTTTGCTCTCAAGCCAGAAGGACATTTCACGCTGTGGGTCACTGTCACCTTGTCAGTGGGCCGGCTCTCAGTGGTCCCCAGGAGGGCGGGGATGGCTGAGATCCATGGAGAATTGGAAATGCCATCACCCCTCTTTGATTTAACACTCATGGCTCACTTTTATTAGAGTTGTTAATGAGTTGTGTCCCCAAGAGAAAGAAAAGGTGAGCTTCTTGGGAGGATCCTGGGTTTGTTTTCCCCTCAGAATTAAAAAGTAATTTTTAATTCAGCTACTTTCCCCTCATTTAAAAGGTGGTAGGAGTGGCGGCCAACGCCTGTAATCCCAGCTCTTTGGGAGGCTCAGGTGGGAGGGTCACGAGGCCAGGAGATCAAGACCATCCTGGCTGACATGGTGAAACCCCATCTCTACTAAAAATACAGAAAGTTAGCCGAGTGCGGTGGCGCATACCTGTAAACCCAGCTATTCTGGAGACTGAGGCAGCAGAAGCGCTTGAACCGGGGAGGTGGAGGTTGCAGTGAGCAGAGATCAGGGCAGCAGAGTGACACTCCATCTCAAAAAAAAAAAGGTAGCAGGAGCTATTGGCTAACATTCATTAGAGCAGATGAATGTGGGAATAGATAAGAGCAATCCCTGCAGGCTTCTTGGTGACGTAACTTTCCCTCCCACCTCTCTGCCTCTGCATCCCCGGCCCTCATCAGGTTGGTTTAGTTGACCTGCTCTTCACACGAACTGCTTGTCAACAGTTTGTCTCGTCAGTGAGCCCAGGACAGAGGCTCAGAAGGCAACTCCTCTCAAGCTGCCTTCATCAGGCTTAACTAAGACCCTAAGACCTGCAGGTCGTCCCCTGAGTTCGGCCAACCCTCAGCTTTAAATGTCGCTTTACTGTAGCTTCTTCCCTGAAAGTGCTGCTTGTCACCGAGCATTTGGTGTCATTATCCCATGGCATTTATCTGCTGTGTAGTTGTTAACTATTATTTTTGCTCATTCCTACAGCTGGCAAAGGGTATGCTAAATGCCATCAAAATCCCGGTGTTGCCATCACCAAAGCTGTCAGAAACAAGCTTACAATCCATACCTCTTGGTT
>NW_016107922.1:624477-629333 GCF_001604975.1 Cebus imitator | reverse complement strand
TAGTAGAGACGGGGTTTCACCGTGTTGACCAGGATGGTCTCGATCTCTTGACCTCGTGATCCACCCACCTCGGCCTCCCAAAGTGCTGGGATTACAGGCTTGAGCCACCGCGCCCGGCCGCCTTTTCTTTCTTTCTTTTTTTTTTAATGAAAGTTCAGCCTGGCATGGTGGCTCATGCCTGTAATCCTAGCACTTTGGGAGGCTGAGGCAGGAGGATCCCCTGAGGTCAGGAGTTCGAGACCAGCCTGACCAATATGGTGAAACCCCATCTTTAAAATAAATAAATAAATAAAGTTCAAACTATAACTATTACACTGTTCTTAAGACCTAATTTGAAATTTCACAGGAAGGCTTAATCCCGCAGTCACAAGGTAAGGACAGTTACATAGTGTCAGAACCCCGACATGCTGCCAGAGACCCTCAGTTTTCGTAGAAATGAAGACAGAAGGTTCTCCGGCATTGTTGCCCTTCTGAGTTCGCCCTCTGCAGAATCTTCATGGACCCCCACTGCAGAAATCGGTTCTGCGTGTTAGTGAGCCATGTGCTGCTCAGTGCCGGGGCTGCTAGGGTGTGGTGTCTCCACAGAGAACTCCAGACGTTAGCTTCAGTAATGACACCGCTCACCGAGCATGCAGAGGCTTTTATTTGTGGGCTCACATCACTGGGTAGGCACCAGGAATGTGATTGCCACTTGCGGCGTGAGGAAAAGCTGGGCTTCTCTGGCGGGTGGGACTCCGCCACGTAGCTGTAGGGAGCTGAGCCTCGCGCTTCCCCTCTGGACGGCAGTGTTTGGGGGATGGTGCTGCTTCCCGTTTTCCAAGTCAGGGACACAAGCTTTGCCTGCAGGTTGGGGTATTGACCCTGCTCTGTGCTAGACAGTCATGTGGAGGGACTGTTCTAGGCTTGGGTCTCCCCCCGCCCCATTTTTTTTTTTTAACCCGTACACGTCAAGGAAAGGGTTGATCTTTTTATACCTAGCTTCTCCCTCTTGTCCTGCGCAAGAGGACTGTCTGAACCCCCACATAGAAACGCCTGATGAGCAACTGATTGTCCTGCATGTGTTTTTGAAAAGGGGTGGGTGGGGTGGGAACAGGGGTATGGATATTGCATAAGTTACTGAAATGCCGACCCCCGTTCAGGAAACCATGCGGCCCCTCCCCTCGCCGGGGCTCAGGTACTTCACTTTCCTGCCTGGCACACAGCTCCTGGTGCCCAGGTCAGTCTCCTCCAGCCCTGGCACACAGTGTCCGGAGCCTCTGCTCCTGCTACAGAAGCAAGAGCCGTGTGAACCTTCTGGCCAGTACTGGAAAGGGGAATGCTATTTATTTTTATATTGTGTATATTTTGTTGTGGTCTGCTGATTCCCTGTTTCACTGAGAGCGACACTTACCTCAATAGTTAGTTCAATATTGTGTGTTGGATAATTTTTTAAAAGAACTTTTAAAAAAGCTTTTTGATCCTCAGCGGTCTGTAGATTTATTTCCATATGAACTGGTTATTTTGTATAAAGTACATTCTTAAAATAGCGAGGCTGCTGTGTGCGTGTGGTGTGTCTGTTCACGTGTCATTTTCACAGCAGGCCAAACCCAGACTCCCATCAGGACAAAGGCATGACTAGGCCCCAAGGCCACCAGCAAAAAAGCCGTTGCCCATGTCCATTCTGAGGCATCAAGAATCCATGGAGGCGGGGCGCGGGTCCGGGCTACGTGACAAAGGAACGTGGTTCCGGAGAACTTCAAGACAGTCGTATACCGACTGGCAGTTCTAAACCACGTCGGGGATAAAACACTCCTCACAGCTGGCCCTGGCCAAGCCAGCCTGGCGCTTGGCATCTCAGTGGTAAAGGCGTCTGCTTCCAGACTTTAGGCTGCCTGGGGTGGGAAAGGAGGACCCGATGGGGCAGTGGGGCAGCTCCGGCCTGGAGCCTGCTGTGCGCCCACGTGGCCAGAAGTGGGAGCTCCAGTCTAAGCCAGCAGGCGACTTTACACCTGCCAAGGTCATTTTGTTTCATTTCCGGTTACTGGGAGAAGGGATTGAAAGTAGCCACATTTGGCCGGGCGCGGTGGCTCAAGCCTGTAATCCCAGCACTTTGGGAGGCCGAGGCGGGTGGATCACAAGGTCAAGAGATCGAGACCATCCTGGTCAACAAGGTGAAACCCCGTCTCTACTAAAAATACAAAAAATTAGCTGGGCATGGTGGCGCGTGCCTGTAATCCCAGCTACTCAGGAGGCTGAGGCAGGAGAATTGCCTGAACCCAGGAGACGGAGGTTGCGGTGAGCCGAGATCGCGCCATTGCACTCCAGCCTGGGTAACAAGAGCGAAACTCCATCTCAAAAAAAAAAAAAAAAAAAAAAAAAAACCCCCAAAAAAAAAAAAAAAAAAAAAAAAAGAAAGTAGCCACATTCTTAGAAATCAGCAATAGCCTTAAGACACCAAAACTCCTGTCCTGTTCTGTCCTTAAATGCAGATAGCCTCAGTTTAATGATCATTCAACTTAGGAGTTTTTGAAAGCGATACACATTCAGTAGAAACTGTACTTTGAGTGCACATACAACCACTGTCTTCCTGTACGGTGTTCAGTAAACTCCATGCCATATTCAACGCTGCGTTGTAAAGGAGGCGCAACTGTGGGCTCGCCTGAGTTTGCTCAGCACATTTCAGGCGGGCTAAGCTGTGATGTTTGGTGAGTTAGGTGGATTCAGTGCATTTTCACCTGACAGCGTTTTCAACTGATGAGTTTATCCCGAGATAACCCCATTACATACAGAAGTGGAGAAGCATCTGTAGTTGTCCGTGTAAGTAATCCTCCACAAAAATTTAGCCACAAATAGTACCCATTTCCAAAGCATGCTGAGGGCTGTCCCTTTGTACGCAGGGATCTGTCTGCTGTCCTGTTAACCTCCTGTTGTTTCCTGTCTGACTGTCCCCACTGATACTATGTTACTACTGGCTAACACATTTTTGAGACTTTTATCCTGTTACTGTTTGAAAACTGTTCAGTTCAATTATTCTCCCATGAAAAGTGTTTCTCGGATCAAACACTTTACGTCAATCATACTTTCTAGCTTAGCGGTTGCATTTCAGTATAATTTCTGAAACAAAACAAAAACCAACTTTAAAGTGAAAAATCAGGCCAGGCACGGTGGCTCACTTGATGTCAGGAGCTTGGGACCAGCCTGGCCAAACCCCGTCTCTACTAAAAATACAAAAATTAGCCGGGCATGATGGCACACACTTGTCATCTCAGTTACTGGGGAAGCTGAGGAAGGAGAATCGCTTAAACCCGGAAGGCAGAGGTTGCAGTGAGCAGAGATCGCACCACTGCACTCCACGCTGGACAACAGAGCAAGACTCCATCTCAAAAACGAAAAAAGTCACTAGTAAATTCCAGATGAGACATGATGCCACTCAAATTGTGCATCTCCATGGATTCTCGCGGTGGGTGGGAGGAGCAGCACTCTGGCCTGGCTGCCTTCAGCGTCCTGCCAGCTTTCCTACAGCCCAGTCCAGCTAGCTGGGGCAGCGGCACAGATGGCATTAGCAAATCCACTCCCTGTGCGTATCCGTAGCACACCCTTAAAATGCACACAAACTTTGGTTTCTAACTCAGATTCCCTCCTACCGTGACATGAATTCGTCACCAAACAAAAGCCAGAATTTCTTTTTCGACAGATTTAGCTATTGACAGGCTTTAATTTTTTTTTTCAGACAGGGTTTCACTCTGATGATCTCAGCTCACTGCAGCCTCGACCTCCCAGGCTCAAGTGCTCCCACCACAGCCTCCCAAGCAGCTGGGACTACAAGTGCACGCCACCACACCGAGCTAATTTTTTGTAGAGACAGGGTCTCGTCATGTTGCCCCGGCTGGTCTAGAACTGAGATCAAAGGATCCGCCTGCCTCAGCCTCCCGAAGTGCCATGAATGACAGGTGTGAGCCATGAATGACTGTGCCCGGCCTTTGTATTTTATAAGGAACTTCGCCATTTACAGTGCTCACAGGTTTATCTGCTTTGGACCAAACCCAGTGACAAATGCATATATATATATCCAGCATAAGTGAGTATCTTCCACTGGTCAACTTGGTGCAGTAGGCAGTGTTACTGGGGCTCTGTCTTCGGAATGGGAAGTGTTATATTTAACACTTGTTAAACTCCCTGGGTAACACCTTCCACACACAATCCGATGCAGCGAGCTTCTTTATTCAGAGGGTAAAAGCTACTTGGGCAAGATTTAGGGGGACAGGAAGCTGTACGTTGTTACTGTGGCTTAGTCTCAAAGGTTCTGCTCAACTTTCTGTTTTGACATTTGGAGACATCTAAAAGTGTTTTCTTGTTAAAGATTAATGTCTATTGTCTCTAAACCAATTCATGTTGCTGGAAAGGCAATCCAAGTTTTATAAATCGGCCGCTTCATGGGCTTGGTCTTCCTATACTCCCTGTTCTCTGAGTGCTACTAACAGAACTGAGAGAATAACCCAGACGGGCTATTTTGGGGTTGATCTTTACCCTGGAATCTTCCTGGAAGGTGAATGGCCCGTGTCATGCAGTTGTTATGCAAGAGGTATCATGGGACCTTTCCTTCTGGGCGGCCGTGGAGCCGAGGCAGAGCCCCGGGTGACCCAGCCGCAGCAGGCACCTGCTGTGTGGCTGCCTTCACTGTCCTCCCCCACACTGCTGTTGATTTCTCCAGACTGGCCCTGTAGATGTCCCCTGGCCTCATGGTATCCCTTGGACTTTGTAGGGACAGTATCTTTGCATCTGTTTTAGTCCGCATTCTGCTAGCAAGGCTCACTCCTCTGGTTTCCTTAAGCAATTTTATAAAAACCCTTCGGTGCAGGCCGGGCGCGGTGGCTCAC
>NW_016107922.1:620773-623947 GCF_001604975.1 Cebus imitator | reverse complement strand
TTTTTTGAGACAGAGTCTCGCTCCGTTGCCAGGCTGGAGTGCAGTGGCGCGATCTCGGCTCACTCCAGCCTCCGCCTCCTGGGTTCAAGCAATTTTCCTGCCTCAGCCTCCCAAGTAGCTGGGACTATAGGCGCGCGCCACCATGCCCAGCTAATTTTTGTATTTTTAGTAGAGACGGGGTTCCACCGTGTTGGCCAGGATGGTCTCAATCTCTTGACCTCGTGATCCGCCTGCCTCAGCCTCCCAAAGTGGTGCTGGATTACAGGCGTAAGTCATCCGCACCCAGCCTGGACAGCATTTTTTAAAGCAATGAAACCAGCTCTTTGGGTATATCCAGGGGTTTTGCTTTTTTTTTTTTTTTTTTTTTTTTCTCCTTGCCTTCAACAGTCTTGATCGAGTTACAGGGGTTTTGCTTTTGAGAAGGAATGGAGTAGGGGTGGGAAGAACCAATTGAAGCCTGGCCCGTGACGACCTCAACAACTGAGAAGAATGTTGCCTCTTGCAGGCAAGTTTTCAGTATTTATTTAATCCCCCCGTGAGCCTTGTACTTGGCCTAGTTACTAAGAAATCGAAAGGGGAAAAAATAGCTTCATCTGCTCAGGGTTCATAATGAAGGGAGAACAAACACAGAATGCAGAAAACTGGACTCTGGCAAGGTTCTGGGAAGAGTGCCCTGCTTAGCTGAGATACCAGATTAAGGAAAGAGATTCTGGGTTCCTCCCTGCAGTGTAATGAATGGTACGGGACGGTGGAGCGTTGGTGTTCTCAGCACATTTTGGACAGAGCTGCGTGCGGGCGTATCAGTTTGGGGACTGATGAAGCTTCGCTTGTTCCATCCAGCAGTCGCATGTTCTCGGATTCCTCGTTCCCGCTTGAATTCCTCTTTTGCCCTGGCTCCACTCTGAGATGAAGACTGCATAATTCAGAAAATGCAGTGCGAGTAATTACGTCTGGTGTGATACTAAACACTTCCCACAGACAGCACACATCCGCAGAAGCTGCAGCTTGGGAGAAGTGCTGGTGTCCCTGTCCCCACTACCTCAGCCTTCTCTGATCATTCTCCGTCACATGATCTATTGTGATGTCAAAATGTAGCCTGGCCATCCTGGGAACTTGTTAGAAATGCACATTTCAGCAGCCCGCCTCACACCTTAAAGGGCCCAGCTCTCTTGTAACTAGCAACAGATGAAACTTGCATGGTTCTGATGCAAAGCCCTGGCGTTTATATTTTAGTCCCTAGATGCAACTAATCTGAGCTGAACCTCTCCTTCAAACCTGAGGCATCGCATAGCAAACCCTAGGAAATTCATCCCACACTTTGCTAGGCAATTAGTATGGACTAAGAGCAGTGGAGTCACTCTATTCCAAGCCTGAGAAGGAGGGCGAACAAGAATGGCTGCAAATTTGAGAACTTCCTTCATGCCCCCCCTGCCCATCCCACCCAGTCCAGCTCCCTTTGGAGCCTAAAGCTGACAGACCAGGCATACCAGTGTGCAAGGCCCTCACAGCTGTTTAACAGATCCGGCTTCCCCTCCGTGGCATGTCCCCAGCTGCTGTTGCAGTGAGTGTATTCGACTTTTGTGAGCTCATGTTTGGCTTTGAAGCACCCTAAATCAGTGGTTCCCAGCCAAGGCTACCCATTAAGGGTTATCTAGACTTTTTAAAAAATCGGCCAGGCGCGGTGGCTCACGCCTGTAATCCCAGCACTTTGGGAGGCCAAGGCAGGCAGATCACGAGATCAAGAGATCGAGACCATCCTGGCCAACATGGTGAAACCCCATCTCTACTAAAAATACAAAAATTAGCTGGGTGTGGTGGTGTGTGCCTGTAGCCCCAGCTACTCGGGAGGCTGAGGCAGGAGAATTGCTTGAACCCGGGAGACGGACATTGCAGTGAGCCGAGATTGTGCCACTGCACTCCGGCCTGGCGCCTGGCGACAAAACAAGACTCTGTCTCAAAAAAAAAAAAAAAAGCCGTAAGTAGTGGCGGCTCACACCTGTAATCCCAGCACTTTGGGAGGCCAAGGTGGGGAGATCACCTGAGGCCAGGAGTTCATGACCAGCCTAGTCAACAGGGTGAAACCCTATCTCTACAAAAATGCAAAAATTAGCCAGGCATGATGGCAGGCGGGTGCCTATAATCCCAGCTACTCAGGAGCCTGAGGGGGGACAATCGCTTGAACCCAGAGGTTGTAGTGAGCTGAGATCGGGCCACTACACTCCAGCCTGGGCGACAGAGCAAGACCCTATCTCAAAAAAAAAAAGAAAAAAGAAATCAAGCCTAGGCAACATAATGAGGACCCACCTCTACAAAAAAATAATTTTTTAATTAGCCAAGCTGATGGTGTGCACCTGCGGTCCCAGCTACTCAGGTGGCTGAGGTGGGTGGATCGCTTGAGCCCAGAAGGTCAAGGCCACAGCAAGCTGTGATCACTTAACTCCAGCCCGGGCTCCAGCACAGAGGCTGTCTCTGCGCTCCTCCCTCGGGACAGTCTTCCATCTGAAGCTTCATTTGTCACTGTGCAGACTCAATTCTTTCTCTTTCTTTGTGTGTGTGTGTGTGTGTGTGTGTGAGAGAGAGAGAGAGAGAGAGAGAGACAAAGTCTCGCTCTTATTGCCCAGGCTGGAGTGCAATGGCACGATCTCAGCTCACTGCAACCTCCGCCTCCTGGGTTCAAGTGATTCTCCTGCCTCAGCCTCCCGAGTAGCTGGGACTACAGGCACCTGGTACCATGCGCAGCTAATTTTTCTGTATTTTTTTGTTGAGACAGGGTTTCACCATGTTGGCCAGGCTGGTCTTGAACTCCTGACCTCAGGTGATCCGCACGCCTCGGTCTCCCGAAGTGCTGGGATTACAGGTGTGAGCCACCGCGCCTGGCCAATTCTGTCTTTAATTCATGTTTCTTCGCCGTTCTGTGGCCACCCTTTTCCAAGTGGCTGTTGGATGTTGCCCGCTGTCTTTGTTGTGTCCTTTGGATTTGTTTGCCACTGTTCCAAATTTTTTATTACTAAAATGATTTACAATTTAATTTCCAGGGTTTCTTTTCTTTTTTTTTTTAAGACAGGGTTTCACCATGTTGGTCAGGCTGGTCTTGAACTCCCGACCTCAGGTGATCTGCCTGCCTTGGCCTCCAAAGTGCTTGGATTACAGGCGTGAGCCGCCACGCCTGGCCCT
>NW_016107922.1:618688-620288 GCF_001604975.1 Cebus imitator | reverse complement strand
TAGTAGAGACGGGGTTTCACCGTGTTGACCAGGATGGTCTCGATCTCTTGACCTCGTGATCCACCCGCCTCGGCCTCCCAAAGTGCTGGGATTACAGGCTTGAGCCACCGCACCCGGTCCCAACTTTCTTGTCTTTTTATGGTGGTAAAATATAACAGAAAATGTATCATTGAAAGTATGCATGTCAGTATCGTTATGTACGTTCATGTTGACGTGCAGCCATCACGTTCCGCCCTCCATCTCCAGAACATTTGCATCTTCTCAGCTGAAACTCTGCCCTGTTAAACACCGACTCGTGCCGTGTGCAGTGGCTCACACCTGTGATCCCAATTTGGGAGGCCAAAGCAGGTGGATCACTTGAAGTCAGGAGTTCAAGACCAGCCAGGCCAACATGGTGAAACCCTGTCTCTCCTGAAAATAAAAAAATTAGCCAGGCATGGTGGCACACCCCTGTAATCCCAGCTACTCAGGAGGCTGAGGCAGGAGAATCTCTTGAACCCGGGAGGCGGGGTTGCAGTGAGCCAAGATCGTGCCACTGCACTCCAGCCTGGGGGACAAAGAGAGACTCCATCTCAACAAAATAAAAATAAACACTGACTGTCCCTCCAGCCAGCTTCTGGCAACCATTTTTCTACTTTTCTTGACTACTCTAAATCCATACATATAAGTGGAATCGTACAATATTTGTCCTTTTATGACTTATTTCACTTAGCCTCAGGCTTCAAAGTTCTTGTAGTATGTATCAGAATTTCCTTATTAAGGTTAATTCACAGGATCTGCATTTTGTTTTCCGTTCATCCATCAGTGGACGTGGGTTTCTTCCTCCCACCGTTTGGCTGTTGTGAATAGCCCTGCTACAAACATCGCTGTGTAGGTATCAGTCCTTTCAACTCTTTTGGGTGTATATGAAGGGGAATTGCTGGGTCGTGTGGTCACTCTGTGTTTAAGTTTTTTGGTTTCTGGTTCTTGGATTGTTTGTTTTTTGAGACAGTCTCACTCTGTGGCAAGGCTGGAGTGCAGTGACGCAATCTCGGCTCACCGCAACCTCCACCTCCCAGGTTCAAGTGATTCTCCTGCCTCAGCCTCCTGAGTAGCTGGGATTACAGGCACCCGCCCCCATGCCTGGCTAATTTTTGTATTTTTAGTAGAGACAAAGTTTCACCATGTTGGCCAGAATGACTTCGATCTCCTGACCTTGTGATCTGCCTGCCTCTGCCCCCTAAAGTGCTGGGATTACAGGTGTAAGCCACTGCACCCAGCCAGGTTTTTTATTTTTAATAGAGATAGGGTCTTGCTCTGTTGCCCAGGTTAAAGTGCGGTGGTATGATCAGAGCTCACTGCAGCCTCCAACTCCAGGGCTCAAGTGATCCTCCTTCCTCAGCCTCCCAAATAGCCAGAACTACAGGCGCACACCACAGTACCTGCCTAATTTTTGTTTGGGGTTGTTTTTATTTTTTTGATGAATTTTAAAAAAAAAAATTTTGGGGTCGGGCGCGGTGGCTCAAGCCTGTAATCCCAGCACTTTGGGAGGCCGAGGCAGGTGGATCACGAGGTCAAGAGATCGAGACCATCCTGGTCAACACGGTGAAACCCCGTCTCT
>NW_016107922.1:615680-617138 GCF_001604975.1 Cebus imitator | reverse complement strand
AGCCTCCTGAGTAGCTGGGATTACAGGCACACGCCACCATGCCCAGCTAATTTTTTGTATTTTTAGTAGAGACGGGGTTTCACCATGTTGACCAGGATGGTCTCGATCTCTTGCCCTCGTGATCCGCCCGGCTCGGCCTCCCAAAGTGCTGGGATTACAGGCGTGAGCTGCTGCGCCCGGCCTACCTACCCCTGCTTCTAACGCAATAAGCTGGGGGGATAATGTATCTTCCTCCTGCTGATCCGTGTTTCAACCTGATACCTGCCTCTGGTGTGTTCCACCACCTGCCAAGCCTGCTGGATCTTCACAGAACCCACTCACACCTCTTCCTTCCTGGGGGCAGGCTGTTTGTCTTTTCCCTAGCTTGTGTCATCTCCCTGACCTGCCCAAACCACTTGACGCTGCCATAGACCTGAACTGTCCCATTGGGTCCCTACTCCACAGCATCCTCTATCAGCTTTCCATTGCCCACCCGAAAGGGGAAGAAAATTAGCATGGGCCGGGTGTGGTGGGTCACGTCTGTAATCCCAGCACTTTGATAGACTGAGACAGTAGATGGCTTGAGGTCAGGAGTTCTAGACCTGCCTGGAGCAACATGGCAAAACCCTGTCTCTACAAAAAAAATAAAAATCAGGCATGGTGGCACGCCTGTAGTCCTGGCTACGTGGGAGGCTGAGGTGAGAGGATCACCTGAGCCCAGGAGGTCAAGGCTGCAATAAGCCAAGATCATACCACTGCGCTCCAGCCCAGGTGACAAGAGCGAGACACTGTCACAAAAATAATATATATTTTACAAATAATTAGCATATATATACCTTTTATGTTCCAGCCACTGTACTAAGTATCTAGATACGAGTCCTATCTCATAGGTGAGCAAGCAGCACAGAGAACTTAAGCAACTTCTTTAAGGTCACACAGCTAGTAAGCAGTAAACTAAGGTTCAAAGTATTTCAAAAGCAATTGTATCCTCAAATCCACTCTACAGCCTCATTGAATATTCATCGTGATCCTGTTCCACGGATGTCCCATACCACTTTACGAAGAAAGCACTAAGTTAAGTAACTTGCTTGAAGTGTAATACTTAATAATTTAGGAACTGGGGTCTGAACCTGCGTCTCTGACTTCAGTGTCCACTGCGGATTCCTCACCTCTCCCAGACCCTGTGCCTGGCAGCAAGGTCCTGTTTGATCTGCACCCAACATGGTTTAACAGCCTTTTCTTTTGCCCCGAATGAGACTCTTTACCAAAGCTGGATTTCCATTTTACGTCTCCGCCCTTGCTTTTATCATTCCATCAGCATCTTTGCCTTTTCCCCTGCCCAAAAGCAATTGTCACTTTCTTCCGGAAACCTCTCCGTGTCTCCAAAACCGGGAGAAATCTTCCTGCATTGAGGCACTGAGTTCCCAACTCAGTTGTAACATTCTTTTTTTTTTTTTTTTTTTTTTTTTTTTTTTTTTT
>NW_016107922.1:603455-615370 GCF_001604975.1 Cebus imitator | reverse complement strand
TAGAGACGGGGTTTCACCATGTTGACCAGGATGGTCTCGCTCTCTTGACCTTGTGATCCACCCGCCTCGGCCTCCCAAAGTGCTGGGATTACAGGCTTGAGCCACCGTGCCCGGCCCAGTTGTAACATTCTTAAGAGCAGAGAATGTGCCAGAACTACATTGCAGCCCTCCTGCAGCTGAGCACATGACGGCCCCCAACAAATACATGCAAGATGAACAGAAAACATATTCCTGCAGGGAGGGTGCGTCCCAGGATCCTTAAATAGCCAGTTATCCGCAGTAAGGCAAGCGCATGAGACTGAGAAGCAGGGATTTGCTTCTGGTGCCAAATGTCCGGCAGAAGTGTTGTTTGTCCTCTGCCCTGGCTTCCAGGTCTCCAAGTGGGCGGTGAGTCTCCCCTCACCCCCAAGCTGCTTTGTTACAATCTTTTCCCAGCCTGGACTTTTGTCCCAGCCCTACTAGCAACCAAGTCAACAGCAACCGACTTGCCACCTGGGGAGGAACGGCGAGTCTGGAACTCTGTGGCAGGGATGAGGGGGATGCAGAGGGAGGGAAACCGACCAGAGAAGAGACAACCAGCCCAGGCTGGCCGGCACTGAAAGCCGCCTCTCCCTGCAGCTCGGCAGCGATCTGGACCGTATCCGGGGTTCCAGAAAAGGCAGAGGTTCTTACCTAAAGCAGGTAAGTGTCTTACCTTAGGTAAGTGTCTGCATCAAGCTCAGAGTTGGTAGGAAAAGACTATTGTAGCAAAATAAACCATTTGGGGAAAGAGGAAGAGCAGCCAGTGGAGCAGGGACACTCATCCCATTTGTTGGGCAGAGTTAGAAGGGGTGGGCAGGAGGAAGTGGCTGCCCCTGAATATGGGGCATCCCAGGCCACAGCCACGCCAGGAAACAAGTGATTTTCTTGGCCATAAGTCAAGAACTGGCTCCTGGCTGCTAGTGTGAGGGGTGTGAATACTGGGAATACTCACCGTTGCCCTGCTAAAGAGGAGGTGGGTGGGGACATGGTCCTCACCCTGAGGCCCCCAGCCCAGCTGCTCATGACGGGAAAAAATGAGCACAGCTCTACAGTGGAACAAGCCTGACAGCAAAGTCCAGGGGGAGTCCTCCTGGTGGCTCCTAGATTCAAGGACGCTTACTGGATGCCTCTGCACCATGGCCAGGATACAGCCCTGAGACTTTTGTTTTCTGAGATGGTTTTACTCTGTCACGCAGGCTGGAGTGCAGCGCCATCATGTCGGCTCACAGTAACCTCCGCCTCCCGGGTTCGAGCCATTCTCCTGCCTCAGCCTCCTGGGTGGCTGGGATTACAGGTGCACGCCACCACGCCTGGCTAATTTTTTTTCTCTTAGTAGAGATGGGAGTTTCAGCACGTTGGCCAGGTTGGTCTTGAACTCCTGACCTCAGGTGATCTGCCCCCCTCCACCTCCCAGAGTGCTGGGATTACAGGCATGAGCCACTGTGCCCAGCTCGAGACTGTTTTAACTCACAAATAACTAGCCATTTTCATGGGGAAGCACGCCAGTGTTAATGCGGTAAGCGCTGCAACTGAATATTAAAAGGGGTAACAGGCCAGGGCTCCTAGCCAAGAACTGGGGGCTCCAGAAAGGCGGGTGGGGGGAGGTGATGCCCGAGCCGAAGCCCGGACAACAGTTTGCAAATCACTGGGTTTGGATGAGGAAAGAGTGTCCCGGGTGAGGGGACAGCATGTGCAAGGCTTAGGTGCAACACTGACGTGTCCCGAAAGCAGCGGGTGAGGGAGAGGAAAAGCAGGGCGGGCTGTGCGGAGGGGGGCTGCCCCGAGAGCCGCGGGAAACGCCCCCCGCGCCCTTTCACCCACTTGGCCTGGGGAAGGTGGATTTGAGGGCAGCGAGGCGGAAGGCAAGGCGCCGAGTGAGAAGCCCTCGGGCATCCCGGGGGGCACTCTGGTGATCTAGCAAGTGACTGCAAGGAAGGGGAAGCAGAGGAGTCAAGTCAGAGAATGGGACGTTTTCAGATGGGAAGAGCTAGGCCATTTCTCCAAACAGTGTGTCTTGTTTACAGTATGATTCTCAGTTACAGTGCGTTAAGAATCACTCTTCCAGCCCGGCACAGTGGCTCAGGCCTGCTCTGTGGGAGGCCCAGGCAGGCAGATCACTTGAGGCTGACAAGTTCGAGACTAGTTAGAGCACCCCCTGCACTCCAGCCTGGGCAACGCAGTAAGACTCTGTCTCAAGAAAAAAAAAGGCTGGGCCCCAGGCGGGTGGATCACTTGAGGTCAGGAGTTCGAGACCACCCTGGCAAACCTGGTGAAACCTCGTCTTTACTAAAGAATACAAAAATTAGGCCGGGCGCGGTGGCTCACGCCTATAATCCCAGCACTTTGGGAAGCCGAGGCGGGCAGATCACAAGGTCAAGAGATGGAGACCATCCTGGCCAACATGATAAAATCCTGTCTCTACTAAAAATACAAAAATTAGCTGGGCGTGGTGGCGCGTGCCTGTAGTCCCAGCTACTGGGGAGGCTGAGGCAGGAGGATGGCTTGAACCCAGGAGGTGGAGGTTTCAGTGTGTACTCCAGCCTGGGTGACAGAGCAAGACTCCGCGTCAAAAAAAAAAAAAAAAAATGGTAAGGGAAATTCGAGTCATTGGCTGACAGTCTGAAGCATCCAGTGAACCTTAAATGAAAGGATTCAATAATCAAACAAGTGTCTATTTGTTGACCAAATCTTTTGATAGCGTAGCAAGCGCTGTGGCCAGGAAATGCGCCGCCCGGGTCCCGTTCGCTGGAAGAGCACCCCTTGCCAGGGATCCTTCAGGACCTGTGTTGAGAGAACACATGGGCTTCCCTGTGGCAGGGTGGGCTGTGTCGCTTCAGAATCTATTCCCATTGGTGCTGGAACCAGTAGGATGTCAGTTCTGTGGGGTCAGGGCCTTGCATTGGTCCCCAGCTGTGTCCCTGCTGCTTAGAACTGCAAATGGCATATAGTAGGCACTCAACAAATATCTGTAGAGTGACTAACCCTCAGCCTGGTGGGTTGCCTTGGGGAGCAGTGGCTGGTCCTGGTGCCAGGTTTGCAGTTTTCTTGGTGCTAATGGCTTTCTCTTGGTTGCCTGTTGACTAATAATTACTTCTGTCAGAAATCTTATCAAGTCATAGGCTTTGATGACCACACCCGCTCAAGGGAACTTCCGCGCTGGGATTCGCAGCAGCTTGGCACAGCCTCAGGGTGGAGACACTCCCCCGTCTGTCTAGCTATCTGTCTCCTAGTGGCCCTGGGATTACAGTGTCCCTCATTTCTCTGGCATCTGTTAAATACCCCTATTCCAGTAGCCAGGGAACCACAATTTCTTTTTCTTTATTTTTTTCTTTTTTTTTTTTTTGAGACGGAGTCTTGCTCTGTCGCCCAGGCTAGAGTGATGTGGCACAATCACAGCTCACTGCAACCTCCACCTCCTGGGTTCAAGCGATTCTCCTGCCTCAGCCTCTCAAGTAGCTGGAATTACAGGCATGCATCTCCATGCGTGGCTAATTTTTTGTATTTTTAGTAGAGACGACGGGTTTCTCCATGTTGGTCAGGCTGGTCTCAAACTCCCGACTTCAGGTGATCCACNTTTTTTGAGACGGAGTCTTGCTCTGTCGCCCAGGCTAGAGTGATGTGGCACAATCTCAGCTCACTGCAACCTCCACCTCCTGGGTTCAAGCGATTCTCCTGCCTCAGCCTCTCAAGTAGCTGGGACTAAAGGCATGCACCACCATGCGTGGCTAATTTTTTGTATTTTTAGTAGAGACGACGGGTTTCTCCATGTTGGTCAGGCTGGTCTCAAACTCCCGACTTCAGGTGATCCACCCACCTCAGCCTCCCAAAGTGTTAGGATTACAGGTGTGAGCCACCACACCTGGCCCACAATTTCTATAGTAATTTAGCTCTAGAAACAGCAGGGAATATGGCTACAAGAGCAGTCACAATGTTCTCAATTATTGGACTCCCTGGCTTTACACAGAAACGGTTGTGTCCTATTCATTTTTATTTATTATTATTTTTTTGAGACAGAGTTTTGCTCTTGTTGCCCAGGCTGGAGTGCAAAATGCACGATCTTGGGTCACTGCAACCTCCGCCTCCCGGGTTCAGCAATTCTCTTGTCTCAGCCTCCAGAGTAGCTGGGATTATAGGCACGTGCCACCACGCCCGGCTAGTTTTTGTATTTTTTGTAGAGACGGAGTTTCATCATATTGGTCAGGCTGGTCTCAAATTCCTGACCTCAGATGATCCAGCTGCCTCAGCCTCCCAACGTGCTGGGATTACAGGTGCAAGCCACGACACCAGCCCCGTCCTGTTCGCTTTTAAGTCAGTTACCTGGAGTTGGAGTATGTCGCTCTCTCATAGCCTCTTCCCAGATATCTCAGGGCAGCCAGCGCACTTTAACCCCAGACCTTCTGCCACTGAGGCCCTAGAGCTCCAGCTTTCAGAGCACATGAGCTGGGCCTCAAGAGATGACAAACAGAGCTGCACAGGAGCTGCCGGCTGCCAGCCCTGCCCAGGTTCATAACCAGTGCCCTCCTTCCTCTCTGCTGGCTCCACACCCCGGGGCCTGTAATTTCCAAATTCTCACTCCCATCCCCCTGGAGGATAAGACTTTGGATCTGAAGTATCAGAAACCAGCCAGGCGCAGTGGCTCAAGCCTTTAATCCCAGCACTTTGGGAGGCCAAGGCAGGCAGATCACCTGAGGTCAGGAGTTTGAGACCAGCCTGACCAACGTGGTTAAACCCTGTCTCTACTAAAAATACAAAATTACCTAGGCATGGTGGCACATGTCTGTAATCCCAGCTATTCAGGAGGCTAAGGCAGGAGAATGGCTTGAATCTAAGAGGCGGAGCTTGCAGTGAGCTGAGATCGCGCCATTGTACTCCAGCCTGGGCAACAAGAGCGAAACTCCATCTCAAAAACAAAATTATCTGGACATGGTGGTGCACACCTATAGTCCCTGCTCTTTGGGAGGCTGAGGCCAGAGGATCCCTTAAGCCCAGGAGTTCAAGGCTGCAGAGAGCTGTGATTGTGCCATTGCACACTAACCTGGGTGATAGAGCAAGAACTTGTCTCAGAAAAAAAAAAAATGTATAAGGAACTGATCCCCAGTCCTATCAAGTTAGGCAGAAGGTCAATTTGTGACAACTGAATGTCAGAGAAACCAAGGACAGGAATGCAACTGGCACTGGGCATGAACTGGAAGTGGGGATTTCAATACTCAGAACGTCTCCATCTTTTGTTCTTCTCCAGATGTGCTGCTTTGCTTTTCTGTACCTTTCTCCACAGACCAGCTACCTCTCCTTTGCCAACAGGTCCAAACGCCACTTGACAAACCCGTTCTTCCAGGTTCTCAGACCAGAAGCCGCAGTGTCCCCTAGCTGCTGCTTCTCCCTCTCGCATCTGGCCCTTGGGGAACCCTGCCTGCCCTGCCTTCAGTTTACAACCAGTTTAACACAGTTTAACGCCTGGCCGCCAGTCGCTGGGGGAGGCAGCCTTCCCCGCCGCCTACACGACTGCATAACCTCATTGTTTTCTGTTTCTCTCTTGCCCCTCTGCTGTCTCAGAACTGCAGCAAAAATGCACCTTGCAAGATCATGTCATTCCTCTGCACAAAACTCCAACCTCTCTTTTTATTCAGAGTAAAAGGCAATGACCGTGAGGCTTTCCATGGTCATGCCTCTGCCCATTCACTGTGGCTTTGTCTTCCATATGCCCCCTCCTCACTGGCCGCCTTGCTGACCCCGAAGCCCGTGGGCGATACTCTGCTCTCAGGGCCTTTGCACTTGCTCCACCGCAAAGGCTCCTCCCCCAGAGGCCCACGTGGCTCATCCCTCAGTTCCTTGCTATCTGCAAGTCTCAACTATCCTTTCCCTGGTCAAGCCTCCACTGACATTTCCTGTCTCCCTCCCTTCTGATTTTTTTTCCCTGTCGTATTTATCATTCTGCTGTCCTTAGGGTTTCCTTGTTTATCATCCGTCTCCTCCTCCAGAACTTACATCCTTTTCTTTTTTTTTTTTTTTTTTTTTGAGACAGAGTTTCGCTCTTGTTGCCCAGGCTGGAGTGCAATGGCGCGATCTCGGCTCACCGCAACCTCCGCCTCCTGGGTTCAGGCAATTCTCCTGCCTCAGCCTCCTGAGTAGCTGGGACTACGGGCACGCGCCACCATGCCCAGCTAATTTTTTGTATTTTTAGTAGAGACGGGGTTTCACCGTGTTGACCAGGATGGTCTCGATCTCTTGACCTCGTGATCCACCCGCCTCGGCCTCCCAAAGTGCTGGGATTACAGGCTTGAGCCACCACGCCCGGCTCTCTCTTTTTCTTACTCCTTCCTTCGTTCTTTCTTTCCTTCCTCTGTCTCCCTCTCTCTCTTTCTTTCTTTCTTTGGCATAGGATTTTGTTTCGCTCTGTTGCCCAGGCTGGAGTGTAGTAGTGTGATCTTGTCTCACTGCAACCTCCACCTCCTGGGCTCAAACAGTCCTCCCATCCTGGCATCCTGAGTAGCTGGGTCACCACAGCTAGCTAATTTTTTGTATTTTTGTAGAAACGGGGTTTCACTATGTTGCTCAGGCTGGTCTTGAACTCCTGGGCTCAAGCGATCCACCTGCCTCAGCCTCCCAAAGTGCTGGGATTATAGGCGTGAGCCACTGCGCCCGGCCAAACTTAAGTCCTTGAGAACCAGAATGTGTCTTTGTTCACTACGGTATCACCAGACCTGGAGCAGTGCCCAGCACTCAGTGAATGCCTTCCTGAATGGATTAATGTGGCACCAAGAGAAAGAATGACGTCTCCCCATCCCCCTTTTCTTTTCTTACCCAAAACAAAATAGCTGGAGACAAGAAAGAATTGCTGGCAGCCTGGAGTCAGTGAGGAGTGCAGGGGAGTTCCTGACACCTCCCCTCTGGGTTTAAAGCAGGCCTACTCTGTCCGGGCACAGTGGCTCACGTCTGGAATCCCAGCACTTTGGGATGCCAAGGTAGGAGGATCACCTGAGGTCAGGAGTTCAAGACCAGCCTGATCAACATGGAGAAACCCCGTCTCTACTAAAAATACAAAAAAATTAGCCAGGTGTGGTGGCACATGCCTGTAATCCCAGCTACTAGGGAGACTGAGGCAGGAGAATGTTGCGGTGAGCTGAAATTGCACCATTATACTCCAGCCGGGGCAACAAGAATGAAACTACATCTCAAAAAAAGAAAAAAAATGGCCATCCTCCTCAGAAGCTGTCATAATTGTGGTAGCTTCCAGTTCCTGAGCACTGTCAATTAGGAATATAATGTACTTTTTGGTTTCTCAACAGGATCACATGAAGTTCAGGAAACACAGTTTAATAGCCAAAAAGTAACTGTAGAGCATCTGAAGTTTTCTGTTTGTTTAAGGAACAGAGTCTCGCTCTGTCGCCCAGGCTGGAGTGCAGCGGCTTCATCTCAGCTCAGTGTACGCTCCGCCTCCACCTCCCGAGTGGCAGGAATTATAGGCTCATGCCGCCACGCCTGGCTAACTTCTTTTGTACTTTAGTAGAGACGGAGTTTCACTGTGTTGCCCAGGCTGGTCTCGAACTCCTGCTCAGGTAGTCTACCCACCTCAGCCTCCCAGAGTGCTAAAATGACAGGTGTGAGCCACCCTGCCGGCCCTCTTAAGTATTTTCAGTATTTTGTTGTAGTTCTTGGACACCATGAGAGAGATACCTAGTCTGTAGCGACTCCCCTTAAAATCTTTTCCCAGCCCATTCGCTCCCTCCGGCACCACCCCCATCGCCCTGCCCAAAATGCCCCTAGACAGCCTCTCCTCCAGCCTCAGCGGGCCATATCCTTCTCTTTCATTCCGCTTCCCTCTTATCTGATCCCAGAGTCCAAAAGTTCCCGGATTCTGATTTGAATCCCAAAGTCCAAAAGGTTTAGGAAGGGGAAAGTGTGGGGCAAGCGGGCAGCATGAATCCACTAGTGATGTGTGTCCTCGCCCATCTGTGAGGTGGGCGTCGCTCTGACTACTTTGCAGGGGAGGAAGCTGCAGCCCAGGGAGGTCGTGACTTGCCAGGAAGGCGGCTCGGGCCAGGCTGCGCTCAAAACCCGCGTGTCCCGGGATCCCCAGTCCCTGCAGAATGACCCACCAGGATCTGAGGTGAGCTCGGCTGGGGCAGCCTGAGGCCCTGGGCCCTGGGCCTGGGAAGAGTCACTGTGATGACAGCACATCTAGGTTTCTAAAGAACAAGCTGATTCCTAGGGAAGAGCGAGCGACCCCTGTCCCCCAAATAACACCTGCGCTACGTCCACTGGGGCAAACATATACACAGGCATCTGTGCACATGCACATTATTGTTCAATATGATTTGAGTTCATTTCCTCTGACTGCAAAATTTAGTCCACAGTTCTCTTTATTGTCCCAAGTTTCTTCCTTTGTGAAAGGCCACAGTAATCCGCTCTTACCACTTCCGGGTAAATCCATCTCCAAATGTGCTCAGTCCGCCTCCGGCCTGAAAGATAGGAAAAGCTTAGGGGGTACCAAGAAGTCCGAGAAAGCTTTGCTCTTTCCCGTCTTCCAAAGCTCCTGTACCTAGCCGGGTGGGGCCTGTTCTGTAAACTGTGCACGGGCTGACCGACGGGAAGCCCTCGCTGTGGGAAGATCCTGTTCTCTTACTGTGAACAGTAGCGGGCATTCTCCCCAGGCACGGTCTCCACAGTCCTCCGCAACCCTGCAGTGAGCTCCAGGGGATCACAGGCCCAGAGAGGCGGGTCGCAGCAGTCTGACCCTCAGCCAGGTTGTGTGAGCGCTGCACACGTGGCTGCAGCCGCGGAGGAGCCCGCGCCGGGCGAGCGGTGCCCCGGTGGGCCCCGGGGGGCAGAGCCGGGCTCCTCCCAGAAGCCCCTGCAGGTCCCAGCTCCGGGACGGCCCGGGTGGCAGCACGATGCCTCAGCCCTGGTGAGCGTGGGCGCCTGTGTGGGCCGGAGCCTCGCCAGGGAGGCTGGGGAGGGTCTCTGGACGTCAGCGGGCTGGGGCTGCCCGCTCTCTGCGCCCTGCCCGTTCCTGGCGGCCTCCCCTCCCTGACCCGCCGCTCCCTCTGCCTCTCTCCTCCCCGTGCCCAGCATCACCGCCAAACTCATCAACGGAGGCGTGGCAGGGCTCGTGGGGGTGACCTGCGTGTTCCCCGTCGACCTGGCCAAGACTCGGCTGCAGAACCAGCATGGGAAAGCCATGTACAAAGGAATGTAGGTGCCGGCGGGCGAGGGTGGGGGGCGGGGGCGGGGCCGGGGCCGGGAGGGGCGGGGCCGGGAGGGGCGGGGCGGGAGCGGGGCTAGGAGGGACGGAGGCAGGAGCGGGGGCAGGGCGGGGCTGGGGGCCGGGGGCCGGGGGCCGGGGGCCGGGGGCCGGGGCCGGGGGCCGGGCCCTTCCCTCCAGTCCCCGGGCTGAGCGGTGACCGCGGGGCTGGGGCGCGGCTCTCCGGGAGGTGCCGGCAGGGTCAGGGCCCGGAGGGGTCGGGAGGCTTGCTGCGCGCCCACTCCTCCTCTGGCCTCCGCCTCCAGGATCGACTGCTTGATGAAGACGGCGCGGGCGGAGGGCTTCTTCGGCATGTACCGAGGTGGGCTTCTCAGAACCCCGGGGAGGCTGGGCAGCAGGTGTGAGCGGAGGCCACGCGGGGAACTGGTGTTCCTTCTGTCCCGGGACTGCCGGAATGGGGTCAGGGCGGCCAGGGATTCGCTCCTGATGAGCCTCTGCGCTCTTGGGTGGAGACAGAGGCAGCTCTGGGTCCTGGTAAGACTTCCCGAGACCCCCAGAGCACACCCTCGCCCCCGCCTCACTAAGAGCCCACCCTACCTGCCTGCCCCTCTCCTGTCCCCTCCGCTGTCCGCCTCTCTCTGCCTGGCTAGGAGCGAAGAGGGAGGGGCTGAAAGGGACTGAGCGAAGGGTGTTGAGCTCCTGGCCAGTTCTGGGTGACTCCTCCCCAGCACGGTCCAGCGCTGCTGCGGTCCCGGCGGGGTCCCCAGCCCTGAGGCTGCCTTGGACAGTGGATCCAAAGCTGGGGTTTAGTAGGAGCTGATATACTTGTGCCCCCGAGAAGCAAAACACAAACCCATCAGAGCCCGGAGCCAGCAGCCACTGGGACTGGCTGTGCGGCACAGAGGAGCGGAACCGCAATCCCGGCGCCTGGGCCTGTTACTCGACCCCACCAGCACCGACAAAAGTCAAATGGCTTGCTTCCTGATAACCGGACTGAGGAGTCCATAGGAAAAATGCATACAAAGAGGAGAATGTGGCAGGGAGCGGGAATGGAAAGCTGTTTCCGTGAAATAGGCCCAGGAGTCCTGCGCGGCCATGATGCCCTTCACTCCGAGACTGGCCTGCCCAGGACTGAGGGGCAGACCCAGGGAACTGTTGTTTCGGGGAGCGCCTTGACTCGGCATCTTGTCCTTCACTTCCAGGGGCTGCAGTGAACCTCACTTTGGTCACTCCAGAGAAGGCCATCAAGCTGGCGGCCAATGACTTCTTCCGGCAGCTGCTCATGGAAGATGGGTATGGGGTTGGATCCTTCCCTGTGTGTTTTTTGGGAGAGATGGCAGGAAGAAGATTTCAAATGTGCCTCAGTTTACCTACCTGCATGCATACATATGTCTGAGGGCTGGTGTGTTTGGGCTGCTGCAGCATGAAGGGAGGGAATGAGGTGGTGACTTTGGAAGTGTGACAGATAACATAGAGAACATATAGAATATTTATACAGGGCCGGGCGCGGTGGCTCACACCTGTAATCCTAGCACTTTGGGAGGCAGAGGTGGGTGGATCACCTGAGGTCAGGAGTTCAAGACCAGCCTGGCCATCATGGAGAAACTGCACCTTAAAAAAATAATAATAATATTTATACAGACAAATCCATTAATTAGCCAATACATTTTTAAAACTCAGCCACCAAGCTGGGTGCAGTGGCTCATGCCTGTAATCCCAGCATTTTAGAAGGCTGAGGAAGGAGGATCGCTTGAGCCCAGGAGGTGGAGGCTGCAGTGAGGCACGTTGGCTCCACTGCACTTCAGCCTGGTTGACAGAGTGAGACCTCACCTCAGGAGAAACAAATCAGCCCCCAAACCCTTTCTAGCTCTCTCTGTGACTCATGTTGCCCAGTGATGTTCCTGAAGGGATCAGGGACAGCGCCTGGCCTGGATAGATTCTTTGTCACTTTTCAGCTTCCGTACGGTGCTGCCACTCTAGCAGGCTTTGTTTTAAACTCAGTCTCCTGTCGGTACAGAGACCACACCTGAGGGCCAGCTGATGACTTACCCAGCTGGGTGAGTGGCAGCCATGGGTGCCATCCAGGGAAAGTCCCCCTCTCACAGGAGGGCAGCTGCACCAGGACGGGCCTGCGGGCCTGCAGCTGAAGGAGCCTGACGCCTGTTTCCATAGGATGCAGCGGAACCTGAAGATGGAGATGCTTGCCGGGTGTGGCGCTGGGATGTGCCAGGTGGTGGTGACCTGTCCCATGGAAATGCTCAAGATTCAGCTGCAGGATGCTGGACGCTTGGGTAAGGCCTGTCCCCACATCCCATGGGAACAGCAAAGGGCTGGGATTGGAACCAGGCACATCCCACATCCCGCTGGGCTGTGTGACCAGTCAGCTTTCGAAGTAGATAGAAGTCTTCAGCTGGGCATGGCGGCTCACATCTGTAATCCCAGCACTGTGGGAGGCCGAGACAGGTGGATCACTTGAGGTCAGGAGTTCGACCAGCCTGGCCAACATGGTAAAACCCCATCTCTACTAAAAATACAAATATTAGCTGGCTGTGGTGGCACATGTCTGTAGCCCCAGCTACTCAGGAGGCTGAGGCAGGAGAATCACTTGAACCCTGGAGGCAGAGGTTGCAGTGAGCTGAGATTGCGCCACTGCACTCCAGCCTGGGCAACAGAGTAAGACTCTGTGTCAAAA
>NW_016107922.1:592888-602340 GCF_001604975.1 Cebus imitator | reverse complement strand
ACAGGCACGCGCCACCATGCCCAGCTGATTTTTTGTATTTTTAGTAGAGACGGGGTTTCACTATGTTGACCAGGATGGTCTCGATCTCTCGACCTTGTGATCCACCCCGCCTCGGCCTCCCAAAGTGCTGGGATTACAGGCTTGAGCCACCGCGCCCGGCTGCATGATTTTAAAAATCAAATTCTTTCAATAGGGAAGGGCAGGAAGGACCTGCTCACCTCACCTTGGAGGTGTCCTGGAAGCCTGAGGGAGGCCATCCCATCCTATTAGCACATCAGGACATGGGAATTTCATGTATGTTCTGCCTAATGGTGGAAAACAGCAAATTCTTTTTTTCTATCTAAAAATGATCTAGGCTCACACTATTACAATGGCTCACACCTGTAATCCCAGCATTTTGGGAGGCCAGGGCGGTGAATCACCTGAGGTCAGGAGTTTGAGACCAGCCTGGCCAATGTGGCAAAACTCCATCTCTACTAAAACTATAAAAATCAGCCAGGTGTGGTGGCACATGCCTGTAGTCCCAGCTACTAGGGAGGCTGAGGCAGGAGAATTGCTTGAACCCAGGAGGTGGAGGTTGCCGTGAGCCGAGATGGCGCCATTGCACTCCAGCCTGGCAACGGAGCCTTCATCTAAAAAAACGAAAATAAGAATGGAAATTATCTACACAGGCTGAGAAATGGTTTAGAAACATAAGCCAGATCAAAACCAGTTTTAACGGGAAGGCAAGGAGTGGAGCCGTAACGAACGCAACCGAGAAGCAAGCGGGCCGTGTGCTCTTGGGAGGTGTTCCCAGCGTGGGGATAGCTCCTGAGATACCGCAGACCTTAGGAGGACGTTCTTAGAGCCAAAAATTAATATTCTAAAATTAAAATGAGGACATTCTTCCAGATGCCAGTTAAGGTGTCAGCCTGGCCTCTGAGCTATCCCAGGGGCAGGGATTGCCAGCCACACTCGTGGGAGTGTTTTGCAGCATCTGTTGGGGACCAGGTGGTGACGGGGTCTGTCCTTTCCCTTCCAGCCGCCCATCATCAGGGCCCGGCCTCAGTGCCCTCCTCCAGGTCCTACACAACTGGTCCGGCTTCTACCCACAAGCGCCCCTCTGCCGCCCTCATTGCCTGGGAGCTGCTCCGCACTCAGGGCCTGGCGGGGCTCTACAGGGGCCTGGGTGCCACTCTCCTCAGGTGAGCCTTCCAGTCCCCTAGGATGAGTGCATGGGAGGGCACAGGGCCAGAGGGCTGGCTCTCCCTCTCTGCCTGTGTGCTTCCCGGCAAATCCAAACCCAGGTGAGCAGACCATTTTCATGCTTCCTGTTTTGTCAAGAATTGGTGACGGTGGCACAGAATGGGTACCTGGAGACTAACGTTTAAGGCCCTGTCTCCAGTGACCAGGCCCACAGGAAGGCTGGGTGTTTTGTGGCCCAAAGGCACCTCAGAAAGCCCTGTCTACAGAGCACTGCAGAGTTGGTAGTAAATGCAAAGCCATGTCTCTCATCCTCCCCTGGCCTGCCTGCCCCTTTACAGAACGGTTTCCAGCCTCAGACTTGCCTCTGGCAGTCAAGAGGCTGCCAGTGCTACAGGGCAGAGGAAGGTGCTGGGAGGGCAGGATGGACAGGAACAGCTCTTTTGTCCCCTGCTGTCCCTTACCCATGCTCACAGGGTACTGAAGCAGGGACGAGTCGTAGCGGCTCCTGACCGCGAGTCCTACAGCTCACAGCATCGCTCACCGTCTGATCTTGGGTGGCAGCCCCAGGGTGGGTCGGAGCTCAGTGCTTCTTCCTCTTCTGCAGAGACATTCCCTTCTCCGTCATCTACTTCCCGCTGTTTGCCAACCTTAACAACCTGGGGTTCGACGAGCTCGCCGGTAAGGCGTCCTTTGCACATTCCTTCACGTCAGGCTGTGTGGCAGGTTCCGTGGCTGCGGTCGCAGTGACGCCTCTGGATGGTGAGGATGTGGGAGTGTCGTTTCTGTGGGATAAACAGCACTTTTGCACTATGACATGCAACAGCCCAACCCTGGAAGACCTTGGTTGCAGTCTGGCCGCTGGCAGAGGCCGTCACACAGACAGCGCCCAGAGACCCCGCTTTTCTGTTTCTCACCCCTGACACATCCCCTCGCCTTCAAGATGCTGATTCCTTTAGCTTTTTGTCCCCTCAGAAGAGTCGTAAGCCTCAGCTATAAATGATTGCTAGTGTTTTAAAATTTGGGGCTGGCCAGGCGCGGTGGCTCACGCCTGTAATCCCAGCACTTTGGGAGGCCGAGGTGGGCACATCACCTGAGGTCAGGAGTTCGAGACCAGCCTGGCCAACATGGCAAAATGCCGACTCTACTAAAAATACAAAAGAATTAGCTGGGTGTGGTGGCAGGGGCGCCTGTAGTCCCAGCTACTTGGGTGGCTGAGGTAGGAGAATTGCTTGAACCCAGGAGGCAGAGGTTGCAATGAGCTGAGACCACGAAACTGCACTCCAGCCTGGGCGACAGCAGGAGACCCCATCTGAAATAAATAAATAAATAAAAATTTGGGGCTAAAGGTGGGAGCTAAACCCAGTGTGAGAAGACAGTGCTTCCCCCGAGTTAGGGCTGCTTCCAGCCCCCCAAACATGTATAGGCAGACTTCCTATACCAATAGTAACCTGGCCAGGTGTGGCGGCTCACACCTGTAATCCCAGCACTTTGGGAGGCCAAGACAGGTGCCCAGAGTTCAAGACCAGCTTGGGCAACAGAGACCCTGTCTGTAAAAAAAGTAAAAACATTAGCTGGGTGTGGTGGTGCATTCCTGTAGTCCCAGCTGCTTGGGAGGCGGAGGTGGCAAGATCACTTGAGCCCAGATGGTTAAGACTGTAGTGAGCTGTGATTGTGCCATGCCAGTCCAGCCTGGGCAACAGAGCAAGACCCTGTCTCAACAAAAACAGGGCCACAATAATGCGACTCATTTAGTTTATGGCTGAGGCCCACAGAGGACACTTCCATTTACAGACTACACAATGGCAGACCTGGCCTCGTGACTCAGCTTTATATGTATGTAGTGGCTCTAAAGGAGGACCCAGCCCCTTGTGTGGAGGAGAGGACGCCAAAAGTAAGCTGTTCACTACTCACTTTAACTTTTACTTGATTTAGTTCTGAAAACGCGAATCCAAACCCTCAAGAAAGGCCTGGGTGAGGACACGTACAGCGGGATCACCGACTGTGCCAGGTGAGAGCCAGTGTCCTCTCAAATGGAGGCTGGGACACGTCCCTCTGCGTGGGTGTCTGCCTAGACCAGGTGTAGAGACCAACTTGAATGCAGGGCTCTGGGTTTCTCTGGTCTTTCCCTTTCCCTCACCTCTCAAAAAAAACAGGATGTACTGGGAGCCTTTTCCTTCCTGGCACCCCTACAGTGCCTCTCACTGAAGATTCTAGCCACAACACGCCTACTTCCAAGGCCCTGACCTAACTGCATATGTAAGCAACCTGCGTGCACCCGGCAGGCGAGGCCCAGCTCCCACACCGCTGGACGCTTGCTCTTGCTGTGCAAGGCTCGGTTCTCGAAGTGCACAGTGGAGACGCCGCCACAAAGGGCTGCTTGCAGAATGCCCCTGCCCACGGCTCACTGGCTCTTCTTTCTCCACAGGAAACTCTGGATTCAGGAGGGACCATCTGCCTTCATGAAAGGCGCTGGCTGCCGGGCGCTGGTCATAGCACCTCTCTTTGGGATTGCTCAGGGGGTCTATTTCATTGGGATTGGAGAGCGCATCTTAAAGTGTTTTGAGTAGACAGAGCTGGCGCCCAAGTCCCTGCACTCGCGGTCCTGTCTCTAGCCCATTTTACTTAGCCTAGAGGGGACAAGGGCAGGCGAGGCCACCCTGGCCTGTCCAGTCCTCTGCGTGTACGCTGTAGCGCTACCTCAGTCTCGGGGGAGACAGCCCTCCTCTAACAGCACGCTGAGCACAGCCTTCTCCTTTCCCGTGTGGGCACGGCTACCTGGGGCTTTCGGAAGCCCGTAACCACCTGCTTTTCAATAAGAATAGTACCTGCTTTAGTTGTATTAATTGCAGGACTTTAACAGGTTGTCAAGACAGAAGGGCTGTTTCTATGTTTTAGCATTTCTGTTTCTTCTGTTTCACAAACTCGGCATTCTGGAGTCGGCTTGAGGATTTCCCTGTTAATCTTGAATTCCATAACTTATGATGAATCCTAGCACTGATTTTGAGGAAAAGGAGGATCACAGGTGCAAGGGACCATGAAAAACCTCAAAGACAGCACCGAGTTTGAGACCAGGCACCCTTTCAAATCCTCGGATGGCTGAGGGCTGAGGCTGGCTCCGGCTGAGCAGCCCGGCCCCTCCCCCAGAGCCCAGGCTCTCGAAGACCACCCCTCCTTTCTGCAGAACACTATTTGAAATAAAGGTGAACGGTTAAATCTCACCTGTGAATCAGTGCGCACGGCAGACAGGCTGCAGTGAATGGTGTTGCCAACTACTTTTCTATATCCATTATTTCAAAACCAAATGTTAAAAAGAGCGTGGAGGCAGGCCCCTGTCACTCTTCAAACTGCTCCTTATGGGGGTGGAGGAACGCATCCATAGGGTTGACTGCAAGCAACACTGGGTTTTAGGCCTTGATTCTACCCCTTCCTGAGTGCATCATCTGGAGGAATTGAGTGTGCCGGGAGAGCTCCCCCGTGCACCTCAGCTCCTCCCCCACAGGCCACTCCAGAAGTAATGTCACACCACAGGGGCCAAGTCCTGAGAAGCCAGCACCTGCCGCAGGCGGTGTTTACATTAGTCCCCGCCTGCTGTGAAATGTGGGCTAACGAGGAAGAGGACGGCGCTAACGTGGTCGGCCGTGGGGGCGTCACTGTTAAGAGAACCCCATCTAAGTTGGGGTCCCAGCTCCACCATGTGCTAGCGGCAACGCCCCAGGCAGCTCTAGTCGTCACCTGTGGAAGACAAAGGATTTGGGCCCTGCACACAGTGACCGGCTCCAAAGTAACCTGGTTTTCCTCACAGGGACAACACTGATAACACCATTTCCTCACTGAAGTGGTAGAGCCCTTCCAGAGGCCAGGTCACACTGGAGAGCGTGTGGGGGGTATGGGAGATCACAAGGCCTGGAAGGAACGCTCCTGGGTGATGGGCTGGGAACACTGGGCAAGAGCCCGGGGGACACCCAGAGGGCTAACAGACCCAGGTGCTGACAGCTGTCACCATCCAGTACCACGGGGATGTGGAAAATACTTCTTTTCTAGGTGCCTCAGTAAAAATGTAACTCTCAAACCCTAAATTTATAGTGCCTTACACTAGAAATCACATTAATTCCACATAACTCTTTTAATAAATAAAGCACATCCATGGCTTAGATTCTGAATCACATTTACAGAAGACGGAAAGCTTCTAGACCTAAACAGGGAACAGTGAGGCGACTATGAAGAAGTGGTGTACCACATGCACCTTAAGCTTCGAGTGGGAGATGCAGGGCCGAGAACGCCAGACACGTCACCTGTACGCCAGACGGAGAAGGGAGACCCAGGAAGCCCATGCAACCGCCACCTGCCCCTCCCCTAGTGTGCTGAACCGACCGGACACTGTGTTACTTTCAGATGAACTGGAGGTGGGTCTTCCTATTACATGAAGCTTTCCGCCATTGTGAACAATTAGGCAAGGCGTCAGTGACAGACAGAGGGGCATCACTGATAAATACAGAGCAACAATGGGGCAGTAAAGAGGAAGCTACAGAGACATCGTGTTTCTTCAAATATCAGAAGCTTCCACGTCACAGCAGGAGAGCCAAGGATGAGCTCCACCTCCCGGAGGCTTAGTCCAAAAACTTCCTGTTGGCATTCGCACCAAACAAGGCTCCTCGGACTTCTGGCATCATCTGTGGAGAGAGTGTAATAAACACGCAATGTCAGCTGAACAGGTTGTAGAGCACGCCACATCTTAACCACAGGCGCAAAGCCACGAACCTCTGCGTGGCTGGGAAGGACTCATGAAGCCATGCACACCACAGCTGAAACACAGTGACACATTCTGTGGCGAGAAGCTTAACTCATCCCAAATCTGGGGTTCAGACTGCTTGCAAAAGGGACACATTTAAAATAAAAAAACCTAGCCAGGCGCGGTGGCTCACGCCTGTAATCCCAGCACTTTGGGAGGCCGAGGTGGGCAGATCACAAGGTCAGGAGTTCAAGACCAGCCTGGCCAACATGGTGAAACGCTGTCTCTACTAAAAATACAAAAATTAGCCGGGTGGACGCCAGGAGTATCAGCTCCTCGGGAAGCAGAGACAGGAGAATGGCTTGAACCTGGCAGGCGGAGGTTGCAGTGAGCCAAGACTGTGCCATTGTACTCCAGTCTTGGCAACAGAGCGAGCCTCCGTCTCAAAAAAACACAAAGAAATAAAAAAATAAATAAAACCCCTAAAGTCATTACTATCTCAGGCTTAACTCAAAATCATCTCACCACAATATTCTGGGTCACCTACACTCTCTCTTCCACACACACTTACTGAGTGCCTCCTATGGTCACAGCAGCTGCACAGAACACTTCCAATGCTGGTTTAGGCTGACGCACTTGTTACAGCCACTGATGAATCCTCAGGAGAATTTAACCCTGGACTTCTAAGGCTCTGATGTCAACAGGGCAGCCCTAGCAACAGGTGGTGACTGTGTGCTGAGAAACGGAATTTTTTGGTTTAATTAAATATCCATAAGTGGGTAGTGACTCTGATACTGGATGGGACAGGGCTACCAGGAGACACTGCTCTGTGGTTTAAGTTACCAGAATATGAAAAAAATCAAGGTGAAAGTGCTTTAGTTGTAAGACAAATATCTGCATAAACAGTAAACTGCACATCTAGGCAGCGAATAACTAGGTTAGCAGCCACAGTAATAGAAGATGCCCAGCATTTTAGAACGAGTGGAATTCTCCTGGCTTGTTTCCTAGAGTTCATCTGTACAAATCTGGAAATATCTGAAAAGCCAGCAACTTTATGATAATTCCTTTAGACAAGTGTTTCTGGCTCGGCATGGTGGCTCACGCCTGTAATCCCAGCACTTTGGGAGGCTGAGGAGGGTGGATCACCTGAGGTCAGGAGTTTGAGACCAGCCTGGCCAACATGGTGAAACTCCGTCTCTACTAAAAATACAAAATTCGCCAGGCGTGGTGGCACATGCCTGTAATCCGAGCTATCCCAGAGGCTGAAGGAGAAGAATCACTTGAACCCAGGAGGAGGAGGATGCAGTGAGCTGAGATCACACCATTGCACTCCAGCCTAGGTAAAAAAGAACGAAACTCTGATCCAGCCAAACTAAGCTTCATAAGTGAAGGAGAAATAAAATCCTTTACGAACAAGCAATTACTTCCACCAGGCCTGCTTTACAAGAGCTCCTGAAAGAAGCACTAAACACAGAAAGGAACGACCAGTACACCAGCCACTCCAAAAACATACCGAATGGTAAGGCATCGACACAATGAAGGAACTGCATCAACTAACAGGCAAAATAGCCAGCTAGTATCAAAATGGCAGGGTCAAATTCACACATAACAATATTAACCCTTAATGTAAATGGGCTAAATGCCCCAATCAAAAGACACAGACTGGCAAACTGGATAAAAAGCCAAAACCCATCGCTGTGCTGTATCCAGGAAACCCATCTCACATGCAACGATACACAAAGGCTCAAAATAAAGGGATGGAGGAAGAGTTACCAAGCAAATGGAGAGCAAAAGAAAGCAGGAGTTGCAATTCTCATCTCTGATAAATTAGACTTAAAACAACAAAGATCAAAGGAGACATTACATGATGGTAAAAGGATCAATGCAACAAGAAGAGCTAACGATCCTAAATATATACACACCCAATACAGGAGCACCCAGACACATAGAGCAAGTTCTTTTTTTTTTTTTTTTGAGACAGAGTTTCACTCTTGTTGCCCAGGCTGGAGTGCAATGGCGTGATCTCGGCTCACCACAACCTCCACCTCCTGAGTTCAGGCAATTCTCCTGCCTCAGCCTCCTGAGTAGCTGGGATTACAGGCATGCGCCACCATGCCCAGCTGATTTTTTGTATTTTTCGTAGAGACGGGGTTTCACCATGTTGACCAGGATGGTCTCGATCTCTTGACCTCGTGATCCACCCACCTCGGCCTCCCAAAGTGCTGGGATTACAGGCGTGAGCCACCGCGCCCGGCCATAGAGCAAGTTCTTAACAACTTACAAAGAGACTTACACTCCCACACAATAATAGTGGGAGACTTTAACACCCCATTGTCAATATTAGATCAACAAGACAGAAAATTAACAAGGATATCCAGGACTTGAACTCAGACCTGGATCAAGCAAACCTAATAGACATTTACAGAACTCTCCACCCCAAATCCACAGAATATACATTCTTCTCAGCACCACATCACACTCACCCTAAAACTGACCACATAATTGGAAGTAAATCACTCCTCAGCAAATGCAAAAGAACAGAAATCATAACAGTCTCTCAGGCCACAGTGCAATCAAGTTAGAATTCAGAATTCAGAAACTACTTCAGAATTCAGAAACTAACTCAGAACCGCACAGCCTCATGGAAACTGAACAACTGGCTGTTGAATGTTGACTGGATAAACAATGAAATGAAGGCAGAAATAAAGAAGTTCTTCGAAACCAACGAGAATGAAGACACAATATACCAGAATCTCTGGGACACATTTAAAGCAGTGTCTAGAGGAAAATATATAGCAATAAATGCCCACATGAGAAGCAAGGATAGATCTAAAATTGACTCTCTATCATCAAAATTTAAAGAGCTAGAGGAGCAAGATCAAAAAAACTCAAAATCTAGCAGAAGACAAGAAATAACTAAGATCAGAGCAGAACTGATGAGATAGAGACACAAAAAAACCCTTCAAAAAAAATCAATAAATCCAGGAGCTGGTTTTTTGAAAAGATCAACAAAATAGACCACTAGACAGATTAATAAAAAAGAAAAGAGAGAATAATCAAATTGATGCAAGAAAAAATGATAAAGGAGATGTCACCACAGATTCCACAGAAATACACATCATCAGAGATTATTACAAACAACTCTACACACATAAACTAGTAAACCTGGAAGAAATGGATAAATTCCTGGACACTTGTATCCTCCCAAGCCTAAACCAGGAAGAAGTCGAAACCCTGAACAGACCCATAACAAGGTCTGAAGTTGAGGCAGCAATTAAGAGTTTACCACCCAAAAAAAGCCCAGGTCCAGACGGGTTCACAGCTGAATTCTACCAGACATACAAAGAGGAGCTGATACCACTCCTGAAAGTATTCCAAACAATCCAAAAAGAGGGAATCCTTCCCAAATCATTTTATGAGACCAACATCATCCTGATTCCAAAACCCGGCAGAGACTCAACAAGAAAAGAAAACTTCAGGCCAATATCCATGATGAACATAGATGCAGAAATCTTCAATAAAATACTGGCAAACCGAC
>NW_016107922.1:580774-590498 GCF_001604975.1 Cebus imitator | reverse complement strand
GGTGATGGGGAGGAAGGCAGCAAATCACACTGCCATGTATGTACTATGCAACAATCTTGCATGTTCTTCACATGTACCCCAAAACCTAAGATGTAATTAAAAAAAAAAACTCTGTCTCAAAAAAACAAAACAAAAAACCAAGTATTTGCTTTAGTTCTCATCATTCATATTAGAGAAAGAACTTGTCAGCACCCTACATGTAGTAAAATGTACACATTTGAACCCTAGGTCAATAAAACCCTTATTCTGACCCCAAATTTGCCTTCATGTAAATGTTATCACCCTAGCAAATGCTACTACATGCCCAATTCTTATTCTTTTTGAGAAAATGTCCAAAAATGTGGAAAGACAGCAACCCCAAATACCAGCGGACAGACGTGTTCTCTGTCCCTCTTCAAACTAACAGACCAACTCCCAAGAAGTACCCCACACTCACCTGCTGGGCTATGAGGTCCAGCCGGCTTTCCAGGGTGTTGGAAACCTTTATTTTACGATCCCCATTATAGATCTCAACTCCACCAGCTCTACAAAAACAGCACAGAAAATAATCACTTTCAAACACTTGAGACACACACATGGTACCCTTTGCTCCCGCAGAGGAATGCCCTTGTCTTGGTGTGTGGACTGCGTGCGCAACTAAGCACCAGGCTTGAAAGGAACTGGAAAAGCTTCCGAAGATAGTCTCCAGGCCCAGGCACAGTTGCTTTCAGGACACCCCTGTCCCCGCCCAGATCTTCAAGTCCATTATACTCAACAGTGTAGTATTTGCATACAACCATCATACATCCTCCCCTATATTGTAAACCGGGTCTACAGCGCTTACCATAGCGATTACAATGTAAATGGTTGTTAAACTGTATTGTTTAGGGAGTAAAAAGTTGGTTAAATCCACAGGTGTGGACCCCAAAGATACAGAGAACTGACTATATTTGTGTCAATAACTGTCATTTACCAAGTGACACTATGTGTCAATTTGGTTTTTTTTGAGACAGAGTCTTACTCTGTTGCCCAGGTGGGAGAGTGCAATGGTGCCATCTCAGCTCACTACAACCTCCGCCTCCTGAGTTCAAGCAATGCTCCTGTCTCAGCCTCCTCAGTAGCTGGGATTACAGGCACCCGCCGTCATGCCTGGCTAGTTTCTGTATTTTTGTAGAGATGTGACTTCACCATGTTGGCCAGGCTGGTGTCAAACTCCTGACCCCAGGTGATCTGCCCACCTTGGACTCCCAAAGTGCTAGGATTACAGGCGTGAGCCACTCTGGCTGGCCTGTGTCAATTTGATTTTACGTTACAGAATCCGTTTTAATTCTCATAGCCAGCCCTCTCCAACAAAATGAAAAAGGGAGGATTTCATCTCAAGTTTGCAAATCACTCAGAGAGTCCTCATCTGAATTTTTTTTTTTTTTTTGAGACGTCTTCCTCTGTCACCCAGGCTAGAGTGTACTGACATGATCTTGGCTCACTGCAACCTTTTCACCTCCCAGGTTCAAGCGATTCTCCTGCCTCAGCATCCCGAGTGGCTGGGATAATAGGCACCTGCCAACGCACCCAGCTCATTTTTTTATTTTTAGTAGAGACAGGGTTTCACCATGTTGGCTAGGCTGGTCTCGAACTCCTGACCTTGTGATCCATCTGCCTCGGCCTCCCAAAGTGCTGGGATTACAGGCGTGAGCCACCATGCCTGACCTCCTCTGAATGTTTTCTTGAGCCCAATCCAGCTCATCACTGATAAGCAGTGAGGAGGATACTGATGAGGCCCTATCACGACTGCATGTGTGTCTGATAAAAGATGCCACTGCTGGCCAGGTGTGATGGCTCATGCCTATAATCCCAGCACTTGGGGAGGCTGAGGCAGGTGGATTGCTTGCAGTCACAAGTTTGAGACCAGCCTGGCCAACCTGGTGAAACCCCATCTCCACTAAAAATACAAAAATTAGTCGGGCATGGTGGGCTGCACCTGTAGTCCCAGCTAGTTGGAAGGCTGAAGCAGGAGGATCACTTGAACCCAGGAGGCAGAGGTTGCGGTGAGCCGAGATCATGCCAGTGAACTCCAGCCTGGGCGACAGAGAGACTCTAACTCCAAAAAAAAAAAAAAAAAAAAAAAAAAGCTATGAGGTGGGTGCCATTATGCCAATTTGCAGATGAAGCAATCAGGGCTCACTGCTACGGTGTGAGTCTGTTCCCTCAGAAACTCATGCAGAAACCTGATTCCCAGTGTGGCAGTGTTGGAGTGTTCAGCGCTGGGGGCAGATCCTGAGGCAATGAATTCTGGCGGGGGCCTGGATTCTGGCTTCAGTAGGACTTGACTGAGCAGAGGGTAGGCTGGTATGATAGGGAGTCTAGCTCCCTAGGCTCTCCTACCTCCTCTCTTGCCACATGGTCTCTATACACACATCCACTCCCCTTCTACCTTCTGCCACGAGTGGAAGCAGCCTGAGGTCGTCACCAGATGCAGCTGTCCAATCTTCAACTTTCCAGCCATGAGAATCATGAGCCAAATAAACCTCTTCTCTCCACGCATTACCCAGCCTCGGGTATTCTGTTACAGCAACTCCCAGTGGGCTACGGCACTCAGTCAAACAGTAACGAGTCCAAGGTTACCCAGCCAGTAAGTGGCAGAATGGGGAATTAAACCCAACTCTGACAGCAATCTTACAAGTTTATAGGCCTTTTCCATTTACAGAGCATTTTCACATGTACTATCTCATCTTCTTTTCTTCACCGCATGAAACAAAAAAGCAAAAAGCATTGATCCCATTTTACAGATGATGAATTCAGTCTCCAGGTCCAGGCAAAAGGCCAAGATAGGACTCAAATCTAGTTCTTACAGTCCTAAGTCTGATAATCAACTAAGTTCAAAATGTGTCCAAGGGACGTTCTTCAATGTTAGTCAGTGGTGTGGCTAGCTGGCCTCATACAGGCTGGTGAAACAGAGAAAATGACCCTGGCTCTCCCTGTCAGGAGCTTCCACTGCCTACCTCAACCACGTGAAGCTCATTAGGGATGCTTACCTTGGCCATGTTCTGTCATTTCCTCACAGCTGTAAAAATACCACTCGTACCTGCAATTCTATCTTTAAGGAACATAATTACTAGGCATACAAAATTCTTCTATTACTTAGAAGGAGGGAGTATTGGGCTGGGCGCAGTGGCTCACACCTGTAATCCCAGCACTTTGGGAGGCCGAGGCGGGTGGATCATCTGAGGTTGGGAGTTCGAGACCAGTCTGACCAATATGGAGAAGCACCATCTCTACTAAAAATACCACATTAGCCGGGCGTGGACTTGGGAGACCGAGGCAGGAGAACTGGTTGAACCCAGGAGGTGGAGGCTGCAATAAGCAGAGACTACCATTGCACTCCAGCCTGGGCAATAAGAGCGAAACTCTATCTCAAAAAAAAAAAAAAAAAAAAAGAGGGAGTATCTACCTCAGCATCGAATACAAATATCTGGTTCTAGCTTTCATCCTGGGTGCCACCTCCCTGCGGAAGGAATGCAGTGACCATAAACTAGACCCCCTCTTTTGAGACGGAAGTCTTGCTCTGTCACCAGGCTGGAGTGTGGTGGTGCGATCTCGGCTGCCTGCCACCTCTGCCTCCTTCATTCAAGCAATTCTCCTGCCTCAGCCTCCTGAGTAGCTGGGATTACAGGCACGTGTCACCACGCCCAGTCAATTTTTGTATTTTTTTTTTTTTTCCTGAGACGGAGTTTCGCTCTTGCTGCCCAGGCTGGAGTGCAATGGTGCAATCTCAGCTCACTGCAAACTCCGCCTCCTGAGTTCAAGCGATTCTCCTGCCTCAGTCTCCCGAATAGCTGAGATTACAGGCATCCATCACCACGCCAGCTAATTTCTGTATTTTGAGTAGAGACGAGGTTTCACCATGTTGGCCAGGTTGGTCTTGAACTCCTGACCTCAGGTGATCCACCCATCTCAGTCTTCCAAAGTGCTGGGATTACAGGCGTGAGCCACTGTGCCCGGACAAACTAGACTTTTAGAGTACGTTTAGCTGGCTAGCAAGGGAGAACGACACAGAACAACAGAGCACTGACAGAACAATGGGAGCAGCTGCAAGTGGAACACACCATGGCTCTAGCCTTTTGTCTAGAGTGTGTTGGTGAAAATACTCTTTAAAAAGGGCCCAGTATAAAGGCCACTCTCACAGGGAAAGAAGGTAGCTGTTAGCAGGAATACTCCTTACATGTCCTCAGGCAGGTAGGACTCCTGGTCAATTTGGACATCAACATCATTTTTGGTGGCAATTTTGTACATTGGGATTGCCTTTTGCACCGCAGCCTGGAAATACAGAAAACAATGAGAGGCATTATTAGAAACTATGAAGCTGTTATCCAAAAACTCAACGAACTATACAAGCAAAGATATTTCCACTTATCCCATGTAGAAGAACAGAAGCACTGCTGTTGGGAATGTAAAACAGCGCAGCCACTGAGGAAAAATGACAGTCTGCACACAGGAAGGAAGAGACACGAATGGTTTGTCAATATTTAATAGGGCGGCCGGGCGAGGTGGCTCACACCTGTAATCCCAGCACTCTGGGAGGCCTAGGTGGGTAGATTATGAGGTCAAGAGATGGAGACCATCCTGGTCAACATGGTGAAACCCCGTCTCTACTAAAAGTACAAAAATTAGCCGTGCATGGTGGCACATCCCTATAATCTCAGCTACTCGGGTGGCTGAGGAAGGAGAATCATTTGAACCAGGGAGTTGGAGGTTGCAGTGAGCTGAGATTGTGCCACTGCACTCTAGCCTGGAAACAGAGGGAGACTCTGTCTCAAAAAAACAAAAAAAGATTTAATAGGGTTTAGAAGGTGATTCAACATGCCAGGGGCAGGTATCAGATTTGAAACATCAGCAGCAGGAGGAAAATACATGAACCCATGAACTGAGAGTGTTAGAAGCAGAGGATAGGTAACAAAAGCAGGGAGGGAAGAAAAGTTTGGCTGCTGACATGAGCTTAAAGTGGCAGCTGCAGATGAGGGGTGACAGTAGGCACCAAATACAGCAGTGCCATGCCACACCCATGAGGATAGTTCTGATCAAACAGTATGACACGTCCTGAAAAAATGAAGCACAGAATTACCATATGATGCAGCACTTTTGCTTCTGCGTATACAAACGGATAGAAAGCAGGACAAATATCCATATACCCATGTTTGCAGCAGGATTATTCACAACAGTCGAAAGATGGGAGCAACCCAAGTGTCCATGGACAGACGAGCGGATAAACACAACGCGGTGCGTCCACACGTGGAATATTATCCAGCCTTACAAGGAAGGGCACTCGGACACACTACAGGGACCCTGAAGGCATTATGCTAAGTGAAATGAACAGTCACAGAAGGACAAACACTGAACGTTTCCACTTATACGAGGAGAATAGAGCAGAGAAGAACAGAACAGAACAGGACAGGACAGAAAAGAACAGACAGTTAGTGTTTAAAGGGCACCAAGTTTCAGCATGGGAAAGTGCGAAAGTTCTGGAGAAGGATGGTGGTGATGGCTGCCCAACATTGCGAATGAACTTAATGGCACAATGTACAGTTAAAATGGCAATCGTATGTATATTTTACCACAATTAAAAAAAAAAGAAAGTAGCTCCTTGGAAAAGAAGACAGCAGTGGGATTTTAAGCTATCTTATCTTGCAATTAGTGTGGTGGACGTAATTAATAAAGTCTTGTCTTTGAACAGTATTGTGTACACTCGAGTAGCCGCATAAATCCTTTCTTGGAACAGCTGAAGGACACCCACGTTTCCGTCTGACACTATTACTTTGTTGAACAAATTGATGGTCTATTTAATAGTTCCTTGTTTTCAAATCTAACGCAGCACCACTTTGGAGAGCAAATCGCCAGTTCCGGACATTGATACTGCAGAAGTTTCGAGAAAAAGCTTTCTTGGCACCCAGAAATATCACGGTGTTTTCTAGAGAGGGCTAGTGGGCAACTTAACCCTCCCTCCACTGAACGTTACCTTGGTGAATTCTCTATCATGACATCGAGCTCTGTTCTACAGGTAAGTGAGGCTGTCGGCACAAACGTGGACTTGGGTTACTGAGATGGTTTCTAACCTATTATTACAGTGGAGAATGTACAGTGCAGGGGAATGAATATCTTGTGTTCTCTGGCTGGTGCACTTTCTTTCCTAGCGGACAAGTTACTTAGGGAGATAAATTATAATAAAAATGCAAATAGTCCGCGCGTGGTGGCTCACGCCTGTAATGCTAGCACTTTGGGAGGTCAAGGTGGGTGGATTGCCTGGGCTCTGGAGTTTGGGACCAGCCTGGCAACACAGTGAAACCCCATCTCTACTAAAATACAAAAAATTAGCTGGGCGTGGTGGCGTGTGCCTGTAGTCTCAGCTACTTGAGAGGCTGAGACAGGAGAATCGCTTGATCCCTGGAGGCAAAGGCTGCAGTGAGAGCTGAGACTGCGCCATCGTACTCCAGCCTGGGTGACAGAGCAAGACTCCAACACACACACACACAAAAAGGCTGGGCGCAGTAGCTCACACCTGTAATCCTAGTACTTTGGGACGCCAAGGTGGGCGAATCATCTGAGGTCAGAAGTTTGAGACCAACCTGACCAACATGGAGAAACCCTAGCTCTATTAAAAATACAAAAAATTAGTTGAGCATGGTGGCACATGTCTGTCATCCCAGCTACTTGAGAGGCTGAGGCAGGAAAATCGCTTGAACCCAGGAGGTGGAAGTTGTGGTGAGCTGAGATCACGCCATTGTACTCCAGCCTGGGCAATAAGAGGAAAACTCCAACTCAAAAAAAAAAAAAAAAAGAGGAAAATATATTTATAATGAGAAATGTAATTGACAGGGGACTAAGCACTCACCTCCTTATCCTTGCCCTAAAGCAACATACATGGAAAAAAAAATTTTGATCTCAGCTGGGCGTGGTGGCTCATGCCTGTAACCCAAGCACTTTGGAGGCCAAGGGGGGGGGGGTCACCTAAGGTCGGGAGTTCAAGACCAGCCTAACATGGTGAAACCCCATCTTTATTAAAAAAAAAAAAAAAAAAAAGGCCAGGCGCGGTGGCTCACACCTGTAATCCCAATACTTTGGGAGGCCGAGGCGGGTGGATCACGAGGTCAAGAGATCGAGACCATCCTGGTCAACATGGTGAAACTCCGTCTCTACTAAAAATACAAAAAATGAGCTGGGCATGGTGGCGCGTGCCTGTAGTCCCAGCTACTCAGGAGGCTGAGGCAGGAGAATTGCCTGAACCCAGGACGCGGAGGTTGCGGTGAGCCGAGATTGCGCCATTGTACTCCAGCCTAGGTAACATGAGTGAAACTCCGTCTCAAAAAAAAAAAAGAAAAATTTTAATCTCAAGAGCAACCTGAGAACTCAGACTCAGAGCTGACCAGCCTCTTTGGGTGCCCACATTCTTCCTCCAGGTACAGGAACACACTGAGGGAGGTCAGTCAGGCTTGCTTGTCTGGCAACAGGCTACCTCCCAAGACGGCACTGCCTATCTTTGTTCCAATCCAAAGTGCTGCTTCTATTATTTGAGTTTTAGGTTTCAGAATTACCAAGTTCCTAGAAAGAGCGGAGGGTACTAGCTTGCCCTCTTAAGAAAACAGACTAGAGGCTAAAGTACACTTAAATTAATACCTACAATGTGTTAAAACTCTAATTCCTATGGTTCAGCTGTTTTGTATTAGAACATGCACTTCATCCTAACATTTTGATCTTTAAAAAAAATGAGAGGAAAAAAAAAAGAGAAAATTATTATATAAGTTCTTTACCTTTACCAGAGGGAAATCTTGTTTCCTGCATCGAACAATCATTCGGGGCTCCAGCAACTGGTACAAACCCTGGAAGAAACAGTCGATACAATTAGTAGAAAATACAAACTATAAAATAAAGCAACAGGCTGGTGCTGTGGCTCAGGCCTGTAATCCCAGCACCAAAAGGAGGCCAAGGCAGGCGGACTGCCTGATCCCAGACCAGCCTAGGCAACATGGCAAAACCCCATCCCTACAAAAAATAGGAAAAATCAGCCAGGCCTGATGGTGCATGCCTATAATCCCAGCTACTCAGGAGGCTGAGGCAGGAGAATGGCTTGAACCCAGGAGGTGGAGGGTACAGTAAACCATGATGACGCCACTGCACTCAGCGCCTGGGCGACAGAGCAAGACTCTGTCTCCAAAAATAAAATATAAAATAAAATAAAGCAACAGTAAAATAAGATGTTTCTATACTTCTTTCATTTAGGTTGGAAAAATGTCCCCCAGTAAGTTCTGCTAACAGATGGCATATGCCACATGAGAACATGGAAAGATCCATCTACCACAGACCCGATAAATATACGCAAACATTTGGTGGTAGAAACAAAATTCATACAGATGTCTTATCTTACATCAACCAAGCTGAGGACAAATATTGCTGTAATTAATGTAAGTAAATAAGGATTCACAGCTCAGCAGTAAACAATCAAAACATATACAGTGTTTGGTCTGAATCCTAAATCTAAAGCAAGTATTGTAGTGGCAAAATCAAATTAAGGGAATTTAAAGCTAGCCATTGCAAGCAAATCTCACCCTTAAGTCACGTAATCCTACATAAATGAGTAGTAGGCCTGGAACCAGCCTTATCCAACCAGACAGATTTACAATCTTCCTATGCAGCACATAGTTCAGACACGGTCAAGAGTAAAAGGAAAAAAGCAAAAAGCAAAAAAAAGGGTGAAAGGAAAAAAAACTATGACGAGAGAGCAGGAAAAACAGAGCTGGTCTCTTAATAGGCACTCTAAATTTCCTCAGAACGGTAGCTATAAACAGCAGATCTGGTCTGTGAGGGTACCTGGAGAACCAGTCCATCCAGCAGCACTTGGTACCTGGTTGTATCTTTTACCACCTTGCTGAGCCTCTGTTTCGCTTCATTTAGTAGGTCCTACAAAGATTAGAAAAGATAAAAGTTATCTACATATCTGGGCAGTCGGCTCAAAACCCACTGTGAAGCTGGTCCTGGCTCATGTCAGCTGCCCACATTTTATTGCTGGGTTTTCATTCAACACACATTCCCTGAGATCTGAGATAAAGCAGGGGCTGTGCTGGGTACGAGGAAGCACGTAACACCATCTCTGCTCCCAGGGAGTACGTGGCCTAGCAGAGAATAGCTGAGGTAACCATCAGTTCAGAAATCGACACAAGTGGCTTTGTGACTTTGAAAAGTAAGCTATTAAAATGGTTATTATACATGATTATCCCATTTTATTTTTTAAGGGAAAAAAACCACATGTCTGGCTATAGATCAAAATACCAACAACCTACCTCTGGAAGGCTAGATTATGAATAATTTCAAGAATTTTTTTTTTTTTTTTTGAGATGGAGTTTTGCTCTCGTTGCCTAGGCTGGAGGGCAATGGTGCGATCTCAGCTCACTGCAACCTCCGCCTCCCAGATTCAAGCAATTCTCCTGCATCAGCCCCCTAAGTAACCGGGATTATAGGCGCCCGCCACCACATCCAACTAATTTTCCTATTTTTAGTAGAGACGGGGTTTCACCATGTTGGCCAGGCTGGTCTTGAACTCCTGACTACAGGTGATCTGCCTGCCTCAGCCTCCCAAGGTGCTGGGACTGCTGGCGTGAGCCACCGAGGAATCAACTCCTTTCCTGATGAAGTCATTGTCCGTTTCGAGTCTCTATCACAGCCGCTGGAACAAGATCCTAGCTAATTTTTGTTTTAAGCC
>NW_016107922.1:578528-579714 GCF_001604975.1 Cebus imitator | reverse complement strand
ATAAACATTGACTTTTATAATATAAACAACTAAAATAGGAATATTATCAGGAAACAAATCTCATATGGCTGAGAACACACTGGAAATCATTTGTCAAGTAACAAGGCTTTTAAGGGCTAAAAGAAAACTCAAGTCTTTTAAAGGGCACAGGTAATGCCCTGAATTCAACTGCTGGCCACTTAACACTGTTAGGTACATTAAGTTGGAGTAAGTATCCATACAGCTTTTTTCACTTAATAAATATGATCTTGGGAAAGTTATGTTGTTTGGTATTTTAAGCAGGAGAGAAACATGCATGCTTGCCGGGAGAGGTGAATCAGGATTTGGGGAAGGAGGGCAGAGAGCAGGGAGAGACCTGTCTGCTGAAAAGCCCCTTATTTGGATGAGGTCACCAGATCCTCAGCCCTGTGAGAACCACTGATGTCTAGCACATCTGCAGTGAGCTCTCACTCCACACTGGTGCCCAAGAAAGGGCACTCCAGTACAAGGCTCCAAAGTCACAGTGGGTGCTCAGGAGAAGAGCAAACCGGAGGCTTTCATTGCACACCCTTTTCACCAGGTAGATGTATAAACTATTTAAATATTCAGCATCTTGATTATCATGCACCTCACCATTCTCAGATGGGAGAGCTCAGATCAGCAGCTGGTTGGAATGGATGCCCACTGTCATAGCACACCTGTGGTGGTGATGGTAGGGGAGCTATCACATTTCACAGCAACCCATGCCGACAACTCAATCACTGTGAATACCTTCCTAATATAAATCTGATATACAAGTATGTAAGTCAATGAGCAAGTGAGAGCTGGATGGAACTCATCTACAACAGGCTGACTGCAAACTCTTCCCTCCCTTCTAATCTAACGCCCATCTGCTAAGGCCTGAGGGAATGCCTCAGCTGGCATGACCTGCCCACAGCAACACAAGGCAGCTGCTGCTCACGTCGTCTCTTCCCCAGGCCATCACTTAATCCTCCCAGTGGGATCTGTCTGAAACTCATTCACACATTTGGACATCTACTAAGTGCAAATATGCCCAGGTTGAAAAAAAAATCAGGAGCACTCATGTTAAGATCCAATTTTTTTTTTTTAAGATTGGGTTTCACCATGTTGGTCAGGCTGGTCTTGAACTCCCAACCTCAGGTGATCCACCTGCCTTGGCCTCCAAAGTGCTTGGATTATAGGCGTG
>NW_016107922.1:573021-577697 GCF_001604975.1 Cebus imitator | reverse complement strand
AAAAAAAAAAAAAAAAAAAAAAAAAAAAAAAATATATATTCCAAAATCAAAAAAATCTGAAATCCAAAAAACTTCTTGTCCCAAACATTTCAGATAAGGACTATTCACCCTGTCTATAAGACAAAAGACATCTGGCTGAAGGAACTCTTAGCTCCTCCCCACCAAAAAACCCTCTAACATTTTTCTTCTTTGTGCTGGAATCACCCTATCCACACTGGTCACAGAGACAGTGGTACACAGTCGGAGAATGGACACGGGGCTACTCCAGTAAATTAAGTAACGCCAACTTATGGAGTACACCACTAGCCATTTGCATAAGTAATCTACTATGGAAAACACAAAAACGAAAATTAAGAAGTTTTAAAAGGCCAATCAGTTTAGTCTAAATACAGTAAACCAAACTCGCTGGGTGAGGTGGCCCATGCCTGTAATCCCAGCACTTTGGGAGGCCGAGGCTGGTGGATCACGAGGTCAAGAGATAGAGACCATCCTGGCCAATACAGTGAAACTCTATCTCTACTAAAAATACAAAAATCAGCTGGGCATGGTGGCCCATGCCTATAGTCCCAGCTACTCGGGAGGCTGAGGCAGGAGAATCGCTTGAACCCAGGAGGCAGAGGTTGCTGTGCGCCGAGATTGTGCCACTGCACTCCAACCTGGAGACAAAGCGAGACTGTCTCAAAAAAATAAGTCAACACAAGGCCAGGCACGGTGGCTCATGCCTGTGATCCCACCACTTTGGAAGGCCAAGGCAGGCAGACCACCTGAGGTCCAGAGTTTTAGACCAGCCCGACCAACATGAAGAAACCCCATCTCTACTAAAAATACAAAATTAGCTGGGTGTGGTGGTGCTGCCTGCAATCCCAGCTGTTCGGGAGGCTGAGGCAGGAGAATCGCTTGAACCCAGGAGGCAGGGGCTGCGGTGAGCTGAGAGCATGCCATTGCATTCTAACCTGGGCAACAAAAGCAAAACTCTGTCTCATAAAATAAGTAAATACATTTAAAAAAAAAAACCCCTAAACTCTAGCTAAGGAGGCTAGAACCTAATTGCTATAAACTGTATTGTCCCTTGTCTGAGGCATGCTCATCCACTATGTCACCACAGCGGAGAAAGGTAAATTACGATCAATAATCACAATCAGTGTGATAAGCTACTAACATCCCCGTGACACCCTCTGATGTGATTCTAACCTCAAATAACTTTCTGGTTATAATCTGGCCCCTCATGTAGCTTTTCCATGGCAAGCTGTGTCTCTCACTGTAAACTACTTCAGTTCACATGTGGGCTTATTTGTATTTGATGAGTTTGGAAGGGAAAATCTGCCCAATTATACATAAGTGCCTCTGAAGATTCTGAAAATACTAGAGGTTTGCTCCTCAAAAGCAGGAAACCAAAACCTGATTACGATGTCAACATCAAAACCGTATCTCCCTGGCCCTGCCTAATCTGAAGAGTCAGTGGGCCTCCCTCTAAGACACTTATTTCTATTTCATCTCTAACCACAGCAATGGAAATCTCTGCTTCAGTACCAATGTCTCAGAATTTAAATGTTAGTGGTTATTTATTCCACTTTAAAAAAGAAAAGTTATGAATAAGTTTTGAGGTTTGGGGAAATGATCAAAAAGAACCATCATTCATTCAACACTAATTTTGTGTTAGGCGTTATACTAGTCACTTTACCCAGGCTATCTCATTTTTTTCTATAGGCTTCGGGTAGATGTGGTTTTTTTTGTTTTTGTTTTTGCTTTTTGAGATAGGGCATTGTACTGTCAGCCACGCTGAAGTACAGTGGCACAATCAAAGCTCATTCCTCCCACCTTGGCCTCCAGAGTAGCTAAGACACCACCACACCTGGCTAAGATTTTTTTTTAAATTTAGCCAACGTCTTACTATGTCGTTTTAAGTAAGCCAAGGTCTTACTATGTTGCCCAGGCTGGTCTTGAACGCCTGGGCTCAAACTATCCTCCTGCCTCAGCCTCCCAAAGTGTGGGGATTATAGGCGTGAGGAATAGGTGCCTGGCCTTCTCCTGTCTCTTAATAGAAAATGAAGGGTTCAAAGGAGTCAAATGGGGTTTAAAAATCTGCCCAATGAACAGCTGGGAATGGTAAAAATGGAACTGAAACCTCAAAAGAATTCCAAAGCGTGCACTCTTAATCCTGGAAAACACCTGGGCAGGCAACGAAAAAAGATCAATTTCAGAAAAATATCTATAAAGGATTATGCAACTTAGACCAAAGCAGCAAAGAGCTTGCCTATTTTCATTTTTACCCCGGTTCTGTATTTTCCCCCTTCCTTCCATCTTTTGTCAATATCCTTTTCTAAATGCTGACAAATTCCCTCCCTTTCACAACTTCTTATCCATGGATAAAACTAGAAGTAATATGTTTTCAAATAGCGAAATCCAATCAGAGCATGTGTGTGTGCTTATGAACATTTAATCCTGTTGATTCTAACATTTCAGTCTGTTCCTTATCCCTCCACATCTCTTATTTATAGGGTTCAATGTTGGCAAGTTAAGACTGTAAATGGTTAAAAAAGAAACAAGTATCTTAGAATAACTGAGATTACATAAATGTTTATCTTCTCAAAATTCTCATTATAGGTCTAAGAAATAAAAGCTCAAGCTATATGCTGAATTCAAGTTGCATGCAACAGAATTTTTGGATTTGTTCCAGAAGAGAGTTAAAACACATGGCCCAGCTTGTGAAGATGTTATGCATGCTGCCTTCAGCTCCTCACCTCACACGCACTTCTCCCTTCTCACGCCATGACAATCTGGCTTTCTGCCTCCATCAGTCCAATGAAACAGCTCTGGCAAATGTGAGAAATGACATCCTGACTGCCAAATCCAAAGACCACCACGCCCTTCCCACTGATTCTCTCCAGCACTGAACATTGTATCAGGGATCACTGTGCTCAAGTTCGCTGTTCCTGTGGTTCCTCTGTATTCTCCAACACAACTGCTTTCCAGTTTCCTTAGCAATTTATTTTCTACCTATTAAATCTGACGCTCCGCAGTTTGTCTGGCCTGCTTCTCTTCTAATTTTCCATCCACAGGGCTCTCATCTATGTCCACAGCTCCAGCAGGGACTTCTGTGTTGTCTCCATATAAGCTCCTCTTCTCTCCTAACAGACTCTAGGTCTTCACCGGGAATCCTAAGGCAATTCAAATGCAGTGATTTTTTTCACCATTCCTTACCTGTTCTTCCTGTATTTCTGATCTTCATCCATCTACTAGTTGCCTAGACCATAAACCCTTATGTCATTCTTGACTCCTCTGCATATGCTCATCACAACTCTAAGTCACCAAGTCCTACAGACCCTACCTTTTCAGGAACTCTCTTCTTTCTGCTGCTGCCACCTGCCACCTGGTTTAGGCTTTTTTTTTTTTTGGAGACGGAGTTTCACTTTTGTTGTCCAGCCTGGAGCGCAACGGCACAATCTTAGCTCACCACAACCTATACCTCCCAGGTTCAAGCGATTCTCCTGCCTCAGCCTTCCAAGTAGCTGAGATTACAGGCTCATGCCACCACACCCAGCTAATGTTTTGTATGTTTAGTAGAGATGGAGTTTCTCCACGTTGATCAAGCTGGTCTCAAACTACTGACCTCAGTTGTCCACCCACCTTGGCCTCCCAAAGTGCTGTGATTACAGGCAGGAGCCACCTTGCCAAGCCTGGTTTAGACCTTTCTACTTCTTGACCTGGAAGGTAAGCCACACCCACCTTTCTATTCCACATGGTCATCAGGGGTCTTTCTCTAACAAATGCAACCATGAAAACACTATTTGTCAAAGTGTGGTTCTCTGACCACCTGCACCAAGGTTACCCTGAAATGCTTGTTACATGCTGATTCCTGACTAGAATATAAAAGTCTCAGCCAGCCTGTAATCCCGCTTTGGGAGGCTGAGACAGGTGATCACCTGAGGTCAGGAGTTTGAGACCAGCCTGACCAACATGGTGAAATCTTGTCTCTACTAAAAATACAAAAATTAGCAGGGCGTGGTGGCAGGCACCTGTAATCCTACCTACCTGGGACGGAGGCTGAGGCACGGGAATTGCTTAAACCTGGGAGGTGGAGGTTGCAGTGAGCTGAGATTGTGCCACTTCACTCCAGCATGAGCAACAGAGTGAAACTTTGTCTCAAAAAAAAAAAAGCCTCTGGAAACAGGAATGAACGTCTGCATTTTAACAAGGTGCCCTAGGTGATTTTTAAGTTTTAGAATTAGCCAAAAGGGTAAAGTCCACATTCTTTAGCAGACACTCAAGGCCCTTCTAATTAGATTCTAATATGTGGCCTGATCTCTGCCCACTACCCACTCTGCCAGACTACTTCCATTTCCTGCACGTCAAATTCAGGTCTCAGGTTTTCACTCACACTGCTCTCTCCATTCTGTCTCCTACGTCATGACTAATTCTTCAAGATCATGCTCAAACAGTTGTAGTGGAGATAATTATCTTGTCCAGGTCCTGTCAAACTGCAGAGTCCTCCTAGAGGGCCTACCATAATGCAGGACACATGAGATAAATAGCTGGACATGGTGGCATACGCCTGTAGTCCCAGCTACTTGGGAGTCTGAGGCAGGAGAAATGCTTGGACCCAGGAGGCAGAGATTGCAGTGAGCCGAGATCACACCACTGCACTATAGCCTGGGCGACAGTGTGAGACTCCATCT
>NW_016107922.1:570964-572121 GCF_001604975.1 Cebus imitator | reverse complement strand
AAAAAAAAAAAAAAAAAAGAAAAGAAAATGATAAATAACTGTATTTTAGAAAACTATCCAAAATTGAAATTGAAACATACTCATTCCACAGCACTGCATTTTCTTTTTTTTTTTTTCCTTTTTTGAGATGGAGTCTCGCTCTGTCACCCAGGCTGGCATGTAGTGGAGTGCAGTGGCGAAATCTCAGCTCACTGGCAACCTCCACTTCCCAGGTTCAAGTGATTCTCCTTCCCCAGCCTCTTCAGTAGCTGGGACTACAGGCCACCATGCCCAGAAAATTCTTTTGTATTTTTTTTTTTTTTTTTGAGACAGAGTTTCGCTCTTGTTACCCAGGCTGGAGTGCAATGGTGCGATCTCGGCTCACCGCAACCTCCGACTCCTGGGTTCAAGCAATTCTCCTGCCTCAGCCTCCCGAGTAGCTGGAACTACAGGCACGTGCCACCATGCCCAGCTAATTTTTGTATTTTTTTTAGTAGAGATGGGGTTTCACCTTGTTGACCAGGATGGTCTCAATCTCTTGGCCTCGTGATCCACCTGCCTTGGCCTCCCAAAGTGCTGGGATTACAGGCGTGAGCCACTGCACCCGGCCTTCTTTTGTATTTTTAGTAGAGACAGGGTTTTACCATGCTGGCCAGGCTGGTCTCAAACTCCTGATTTCAAGTGATCCACCCACCTCAGCCTCCCAAAGTGCTGGGTTTAAAGGCGTGAGCCACTGTGCCCATCCTGAACTTTCTTTTCATATCCTCCACCTCAAAATTTGAAAACCACTGTGTATCATGACTGATGTTACTAAAATGTAAAAAAACTGTATGAGTACTCCAGGAAGAAGGGAAAAAAGTTGAGAAGCACTGATATTCAAGTATTTGATATGAATGAATGATCTGAATTTTTGGTGTCAAATTTTCTTATCTGTGCCACTTCAAATTTTCCTTCTGAGGCCAGGCATGGTGGCTCGTATCTGTAATCCCAGCTACATAGGAGGCGGAGGTGGGAAGGACTGCTTGAGCCCAGGAGTTTGTGAGCTATGATTGCACCACTGCATTCCAGCCTGGGCAACAGAGCCAGACCTTGTCTCTTAAAAACTTAAAAATCATTAAGCGTTGTTTGTGGTTTACAATTCTCACACTGTTTACTTGGTTGGTATGGCACCTCAGTCA
>NW_016107922.1:566210-570514 GCF_001604975.1 Cebus imitator | reverse complement strand
GAGACTCCGCCTCAAAAAAAAAAAAAAAAAAAAAATTAGCTAATAAAATATAAACAAGTGATTAAAAAATCCAGGCAAAGAGAAAACAAAGGCAAGAAATAATACGTGAAAATTAGACGTAAAGTCAAATCCACTAAATCTATGGGTTGTTTACATCCAGTTACGAAAAGGTCAGTACACCATCTAAAACAGGGCAGCATCAGAGAACGTATCATCAAAACCATTTCTCTAATATGTTAAATGATCTTCTCAAAATCCTTTCCGCTATTATCAACCTTCAAAAAGGCAGCATAAACAAACAAACCAAATAAAAAACCTAATTCCAAAGCCTATTCACTGGCTAAGATCATAACCTTTTGCTATAACCTTATGTTACAGCCCTTGCTACTTATATGTAGGAATGCTGCCAAGACATGAACAGTACATGCCTCTAAACTTTTTTGAATTGTATAAATAATATCTACACAGATGTCACAGTTGTCATTTTTTACTTTGGGCCTAAATAATGAAAAATCTAGTCAACTGGCTTCCTGGGCATTAGCACCAATAAGCTAAGAAAGCTACACAGGCCTATTATGAGTAGGAAGGGTTATCACTGATGGAGACAGAGAACAGGAACTAACATTTCTTAGATATGATATGCCAAATGTCAGATGCCAGAGGACTTAAATGCGTTCTCTCATTCGGTTCTCCTAAGTCCTCTGAAACAAACATCATAATGAATATAACATATATAATGCATACGAGAGAAAACTGAGGGCCAGAAATAATAATTTAGACAAACGAACATGGTAGAGTTGACATTTAAACTCACAGCTGATTGGCTCTTAAGCCACAAGGCCTTCTACAACAAACTACCTTCCCTGAGACATACTATTATTCTAAAAGCTGCTTCTAAGTTAGTTCAATCAATCCAAGTTGCTAAAGAAATCTGAATCCCTGGAAGGAAATCAACTCCTGATTATTGACACTTTAGAGAAGGCACAAAATAACAGTTGTCCTGAGCTAGTAACATTTTGCAGTCAACATTTCCCCAGGAAACTCTTTACTCTTCCTTTTGCATTTTAAAGGGGTGAACTAATCCCATGTGACAAGATAAATTAGCAAAAGATTTTCTATTTTCCCCCATTCCTGGAGTCTAAAAGCAGATAAAGCACTTAAATTTGGGTCAACTTTTACTATGTGAAGTAATATGGGAGTTACGTTAGTAAGCCATCTCTACAGTAAGTATCAGTCCTTCACACTTGACATCCTCACTGATACTTCCATCTGGAGGTTTCTTGGCCCCTCAAACATGTCCAAAAGTCAAGTCCACCCAGGGATGCCAAACAAACAGAAAAAAGATCTAGTTATTTTTCTTAACAAAACATTTCAGCAATTTCCCATTTTTGTGAACGGACCCACCATTCTCCTAGTTATCCACACCTGATACTCAGAATTTAGTGATGGACTTGGAGAAAAGGTGGAGTCGATCAGTAGTCAACGTCAGACAAGTCTTCCCATAAAATGCATCAACACTAATGCCACTATTCAGTTCTCACAGTCACCATACTAGATCAATCTGGGTTTCTGCTTCTTTCTCATCTAAGAAAACAGTATGTCTTCCATCTAAGTTTTGTATTTTTAAAGTTTTTTTTTCGTATAGGACTTACTCCTAGTAATTTAATATTTCGGTAGCTATTATAGAGAGATCTATTTTTTATTTTACTTGCAAATTGGTTATTATTGGTATGAAGGAAAACTATGTATTTCCTATTGTGTTTACAGACAGTCACATTTCTGGATTAGTTATAGGATCTTATGCTTTTTGAACCTTATATTTTCTGGTTGAATAACCGTATCTGCAAAGATGGTAATTTTGTTTCTTCTATCTCAATATTTATGTAACTCATTTCTCCATCTCATAAGCAATCTAGGTACTCCACAGTCACAATGAGTAACAGTGGAAACGAAGGCATCCCTGTTTGGTTTACGAATATACTCCAAATATCTCTACACTTTCTCAGTGAAGTGGTACGCTTCTGAAAGTTTCTGCCCTCTTCCTTGAAGGATTATAATACTTTCCATAGGCCGGGCGCGGTGGCTCACGCCTGTAATCCCAGCACTTTGGGAAGCCGAGGTGGGTGGATCACGAGGTCAAGAGATCGAGACCATCCTGGTCAACATGGTGAAACCCTGTCTCTACTAAAAGTACAAAACATTAGCTGGGCATGGTGGCGCGTGCCTGTAATCCCAGGTACTCAGGAGGCTGAGGCAGGAGAATTGCCTGAACTCAGGAGGCAGAGGTTGCGGTGAGCCGAGATCGCGCCATTGCACTCCAGCCTGGGTAATAAGAGCGAAACTCTGTCTCAAAAAGAATAAAAATAAAAAATAATAATAATAATAATACTTTCCATAAGGTTTTCTTTCTAGCCTCTTCCCTGTTAAATTTAGCATGCACGCTTATATCATGAACCTTATTTATGATGTTCTCCACAAAACAATACAAAAATATCCATGGCTTTCTGTTGAAAACAGGTGAAGCTCTTTAGTCTCACACTCACGGCCTCTGTATCAGCCTCACTGGTCCCTGCACCCTCATGTACTGTGCCATACACCCATAGTGTGTGCGGTGATCCAGGAGGGTCTTACATGCTCCTTAGATCAGAAGGTCCTTGAATACAGGGCTTGGCTCTTATTCACTCTTGTACTTATTATAATACCTAGTATAATAAATTGTTGAATAAATGTTTTCGCTCTAAAAATTATTTCATCAGCTCCTTAATTAATGGTAACTAGTAATCTACAACAGGCAAACGAATAAACATGTCATAATTTTACAACTAATAGGGGCTAATTACTCACTGTGATAAGGTCATCTCTTGCTCTGAGGACTTTGAGCCTTGCTTGATTCATCAAATTGGACATCTTACTGCAAAATGATATTGAAAGGCAGCATCAGTAACACTTAAAACTGTAGAGAGATGGGTGAGGAAGGTCAGGTCCAGGAACTCTAACTTCTTGCCACTCAAGAAACGTCCTCCCTTTCAGAATATACCTTGCACATGTCTCATCTCAGTGCCTGGCTATTTGGTGAAGTCGCCAGGCCTACCGACTCCAAGTCTATGAAAGTGGTGAAACTAGGCCGGGCGCGGTGGCTCAAGCCTGTAATCCCAGCACTTTGGGAGGCCAAGGCGGGTGGATCACGAGGTCAAGAGATCGAGACCATCCTGGTCAACATGGTGAAACCCCGTCTCTACTAAAAATACAAAAAATTAGCTGGGCATGGTGGCGTGTGTCTGTAGTCCCAGCTGCTCAGGAGGCTGAGGCAGAATTGCCTGAACCCAGGAGGCGGAGGTTGCGGTGAGCCGAGATCGCGCCATTGCACTCCAGCTTGGGTAACATGAGGGAAACTCCGTCTCAAAAAAAAAAAAAAAAAAAAAGGAAGTGGTGAAACTGTTTGGTGAATAGCCCTTGGCCAAGAAGGAGACTTATGACTGGTATCCAGATCACCACACTTACTCTGGACTCATGCGGGCACTCCAACTTCTTGGACTCTACAGACACGAGCATCAGGATTTCATGGATGACCAAAAATGACTAAAGAAGCTTCACGGAAAGGGGAAACCAAATAAAGAAGGGAAAAGAACAGCAAAAAAGAAATAGTGTTGGTCCCTCAAGAGGGAGAATTTCTTCCTCAGTGGCAGAGAGAAGAAAGTGCATTTGTCTTTCCACATATTGGAGGAATGCCATCTTCCTAAATGAAGGTTATTTGGAGGAACACAGTCATCTCCTTGTTGAAACCTCATCTGGTTAAATTGTGGCTAGTTTCTTGAACACATTCTAACTGCAAGATTATTCTGGCCTTGGCCATGTAATGTGAAGTTTACCTAGTTCTCTAATGAAAGGAATACATTAAAAAAAAACAAACAAACCCCGTAGAGAAAGAACTTGAACTCCTAGGCTCAAGCACTAGGTGTCCCAAAGCACTAGAACTACAAGTGTGAGCCACCTTGCCCAGCCTGCAGTTTAATCTTTGAATCCCATGAGGCTTCCATTTTCACAAATGAAGAAAGAGAAGTTAAACAACTTGTCCAAGGTCATATTAGTAGCAGGTGGTCAAGTTAAGCTCTCCATCTATATATGCCTGACTCCAAAGACCTGCTCTGTCTTCATCTCATGACTTCTGAAAACTTCCTTAGCTTAATACTGCAACCAGGATCTACTTACATTTTCTTCTGCTGCTCAATCTGCTTCTCTTTCTTCTCATAATACTCCATAATCTTTAGTCTTTGGGTTTGCACAAGCCGACCTTTTTCTATGTT
>NW_016107922.1:562584-565696 GCF_001604975.1 Cebus imitator | reverse complement strand
CACTTTGGGAGGCCAAGGGGGGGTCGGATCGTAAGGTCAAAAGATGGAGACCATCCTGGCCAACATAGTGAAACCCCATCTCTACTAAAAATACAAAAATTAGCTGGGCATGGTGGTGAATGACTGTAGTCCCAGCTACTCGGGAGGCTGAAGCAGAAGGATGGCTTGAACCTGGAAGGTAGAGACTGCAGTGAGTTGAGATCACGCCACTACACTCTAGCCTGGTAACAGAGCAAGACGCCATTGTCAAAAAAAAAAAAGAATGTAATTGGGTAGAACATTCTGTTCATGAAAAAAATTGCTAAGTATTGTAAATTTTCCATTTCCTTACTAGGGGCCAATAAAAATAACACAGAACTTGAAAGTTTAGAAGATCCAGCTTACTGTCCACAAAATTTCATTGAGTAACCCTCAGGCTTAGTGTCCTCTCTTGTAAAATGAAGTTAAAAAAATAAAAAGTTTGACAGACCGGGTGTGATGGCATATGCCTGTAATCCCAGCGCTTTGAGAGGCCAAGGCAGGCGGATCATGAGGTCAGGAGTTCAAGACCAGCCTGGCCAACATGGTGAAACCCCCTTCTCTGCTAAAAATACAAAAATTAGCCGGGCGTGGCAGCAAGCACCTGTAGTCCCTGCTACTGGGGACTGAGGCAGAAGAATTGAACCCAGGAGGCAGAGGTTGTAGCAAGCCAAGATTTCGCCACTGCACTCTGTATCAAAAAAAAAAAAAAAGTTTTAGTCTGGGTATGGTGACTCATGTCTGTAATCCCAGCACTTTGGGAGGCCAGGATGGGCAGATCACCTGAGGTCGGGAGTTTGAGACCAGCCTAACCAATATGGAGAAACCCCATCTCTACAGAAAATACAAAATTAGCTGGGCATGGTGGCGCATGCCTGTAATCCCCGCTGCTTGAACCCAGAGGTGGAGGCTGCGGTGAGCTGAGATCACACCATTGCACTCCAACCTGGGCAACAAGAGAGAAACTCTTTCCCCTCATAGATAAGTGTGGCAGTCTTTTTTTTCTCTTTTGAGATGGAGTTTCGCTGGTTGCCCAGGCTGGAGTACAATGGTGCGATCCCAGCTCAACACAACCTTCGCCTCCAGGGTTCAAGTGATTCTCCTGCCTCAGCCTCCTGAGTAGCTGGGATTAGAGGCCTGTGCCACCACACTCAGCTAATTTTGTATTTTTAGCAGAGAGGGGGTTTCTCTATGTTGATATTTTGTTTTATATATTGATTTTTTTTCTTGAGACAGAGTCTTACTTTGTCACCCAGGCTGGATGGAGTGCAGTGGTACGATCTCGGCTCACTGCAACCTCTACCTCCTGGGATCAAGCGATTCTCCTGCCTCAGCCTGCCAAGTAGCTGGGATTACAGGTGCGCATCGACACACCCAACTATTTTTTTTTTTTTTTTGAGACGGAGTTTTCGCTCTTGTTACCCAGGCTGGAGTGAAATGGAGCGATCTCGGCTCACCGCAACCTCCACCTCCTGGGTTCAGGCAATTCTCCTGCCTCAGCCTCCTGAGTAGCTGGGATTACAGGCATGCGCCACCATGCCCAGCTAATTTTCTGTATTTTTAGTAGAGACGGGGTTTCACCATGTTGACCAGGATGGTCTCGATCTCTTGACCTCGTGATCCACCCGCCTCAGCCTCCCAAAGTGCTGGGATTACAGGCGTGAGCCACCGTGCCCGGCTAATTTTTGTATTTTCAGTAGAGACGGGTTTTCACCATGTTGGCCAGCCCGGTCTTGTACTCCTGACCTCAGGTGATTCCCCCAGCCGCAGCCTCCCAAAGGACTGGGATTACACGCATGAGCCACCATGCCCTCCCCAGACTTTATTTATTTATTTATTTATTTATTTTTATTTTATTTTTTTTTTGAGACGGAGTTTCACTCATGTTACCCAGGCTGGAGTGCAATGGCGCGATCTCGGCTCACCGCAACCTCCGCCTCCTGGGTTCAGGCAATTCTCCTGCCTCAGCCGCCTGAGTAGCTGGGATTACAGGCACACGCCACCATGCCCAGCTAATTTTTTGTATTTTCAGTAGAGACGGGGTTTCACCATGTTGACCAGGACGGTCTCGATCTCTTGACCTCGTGATCCACCCGCCTTGGCCTCCCAAAGTGCTGGGATTACAGGCTTGAGCCACCGTGCCCGGCCTCCACACTTTATTTTTTTTGCAATGAGCACAAATTAATGAAAAAGTAAAACGACAAAATACTACAACCTCCTCTAGCCACCCATCACAATTAGCCACATCTGCTAAATATCTGAATTTTGGTTTCCGTGAGAAAATGAATCATCCATTACTTTTCTACCCTCTAACATAAAATTTAAGGACACTTATTGTCAATCGCAATTAGAAAGGAATATTGGAGCAGGTCGGGGTCGGGGCGCGGAAAGGCAGGAGGCACCTGGCCACCTTTAGAGCCTTGCACGGGGCACAATGGGACGCCCCCAGGAAGAGGCGGAGCTGGGTTCGACCGCTGCGGCTGCGGCTGGATAATGTGCTGGAACTGGCTAGTACCAGCTCGGGAGCCAAATATGTACATCTCTTCCCAAATCCACGTTAGAAACATCGTATTAGAAGCTCAAAGCTGGTCATGGTGGGATTATTTACACCACAGAAAGCAGAAACTACTAGAGGACGTGGTGCACCAGACTAAGAGAATAAACCTAGAAACAGGAAGACGTGATCCAGGCAACAGGATCTCTCAATATAGGCAGAGAGGAAATGGACCAAATGAACCATTACATTCTCCATGGTGGCATGTCAGGGCTGGTTGCAAGGAGAGGAGAGGAGAGGGGAGAGGGGAGGGGAGAGGGGAGAGGAGAGGGGAGAGGAGAGGAGAGGAGAGAAAAGAGAAGAAAAAAGAAAAGAAAGAAATTAAGAGACAAGAATGCTTTGGTGATTCTGTTCCGGCGGGTTTGAGAAGGAGGCAGAATGATCTTTTCTGGAAGCGGTATTGGGGATTTGGTGTAGAGCTGAGAACTCCACATTGTCATTAAATGGTGTGATCTTGCTCCAAACAGCTCCATTCACCCCCAGGCTTCATAAGCCTAACACTGGAATTTCCAACTGAAATAAACTTACGACTTTTCCGTC
>NW_016107922.1:559948-561284 GCF_001604975.1 Cebus imitator | reverse complement strand
TGGCGCGATCTCGGCTCACCGCAACCTCCGCCTCCTGGGTTCAGGCAATTCTCCTGCCTCAGCCTCCTGAGTAGCTGGGATTACAGGCATGCGCCACCATGCCCAGCTAATTTTTCGTATTTTTAATAGAGACGGGGTTTCACCATGTTGACCAGGATGGTCTCGATCTGTTAACCTCGTGATCCACCTGCCTCGGCCTCCCACAGTGCTGGTATTACAGGCTTGAGCCACCGTGCCCGGCGAAGAGACACATTTTTATCAGTCCTTTGCAATCTGTTGTTAAAACAACTTTACTAACAATATTATGTAGCAAAGCAAAACAACAGGAAAACTTGATAACTTCGTAAAACTAGAAAATGAATCTCACCTTTGCATCTATTTCTTCTGCTTTCTCATTGGCTTCTTGTTCAATGAAAGCCATCATATGCTTAATCTGTAAGAAAAAAACATTTTATTTTTTAATTCAACGAGATGAAAATATATTTTCTGATTCACTGAACAATCAATGACATGTACGTGCAGTGGCTCAAATCCATAATCCTACCACTCTGGGGGGGCCAAGGAGGGCGCACTGCTCTAGGCTAGGTGTTGGAGACTAATCCAGACACCACAGTGATGCCCCATCCCTACTAAAATTACAACTCAGCCACTGGCTGGGTGCGGTGGCTCACGCCTGTAATCCTTGCACTCTGGGAGGCCGAGGCAGGCAGATCACCTGAGGTCGGGAGTTCAAGGCCAGCCTGACCAACATGGTGAAATCCCGTCTTTAAAAAAAGAAAAAAAAAAAGGTAAAAAAAAAAAAATCAGCCACTCACTGCAAGCATACTATGCCAGGCACTGAGTACAAGGATGAACGAGACCATTTCCACTCTCGGGAAACTTAGTATCTAAAATGTGTTCTAGCAAATGGACCAGATCCAACATTCAACAACACAGATAAATAGGACATTTATCCTCCTCTTGAGGGACCTGGAATACAAAGGAGAAGTGCTATGTACCTCCCTCCACTTCATGCCCCTTAGCCAGCACCCTCCCTTTGTCTTCTCCACCTCTAAGAAAGTTTGCTGAAGAGCTACCCATCTTTACACTTTCAACTTTCTCACCCTTCTCTTAACACTGTAGTCTGGCGTGTACCCTTCTCTGCACTCCACTGACAGTTCTCTCATCAAGTGACAATCTCCTTGCCGCTTGATCTTGCCCTTTTCTTACTTGATCTTTCAGCAGCAGTTGATGTGTTGACCAACTTACCCTTAACAATCTTCCTGTTGCTTCCACGACTTCCTCCTTTCTCCTTTGGAGTCTCCTTTGGGGCCATACCCTTCTACTCTGCCTCCTA
>NW_016107922.1:557853-559353 GCF_001604975.1 Cebus imitator | reverse complement strand
AAAAAGAGGCTCATGCCTGTAATCCTTTTGGGAAGCCAAGGTGGGTAGATCACCTGAGGTCAGGAGTTCAAGACCAGCCTGGCCATCATGGTGAAACCCCATCTTAAATAAAAAAAAAAATAAACAAAATAAAATAAAATAAATCTAAATTCAACACATTCCCTACTGAACTGCTCACCACTCCTTTTCCCACTTCTCACTTTGAGCTCTCTCAGGGATTAGCACCAAGCTCCAACTGTGACTCTTCCTCCTACCTCAGTCCTTACAGCCAACCAATCACCAAGTCCTATCAATTCCCTCCTAACGCTTCTTTTTTTTTTTTGAGACGGAGTTTCGCTCTTGTTGCCCAGGCTGGAGTGCAATGGCGCGATCTCGGCTCACCGCAACCTCCGCCTCCTGGGTTCAGGCAATTCTCCTGCCTCAGCCTCCTGTGTAGCTGGGATTACAGGTGTGCGCCACCACACCTGGCGAATCGTTTGTATTTTTAGTAGAGTTGGGGTTTCACCATGTTGATCAGGCTGGTCTCGAACTCCTGACCTTGTGATCCACCACACCAGCCTATTTCTTTTTTTGGAGATGGAGTCTCACTGTTACCAGGCTGGAGTGCTGTGGTCCAATCAGCCTCCCTGATAGCTAGGACCACAGGAGCACACACCATGTCCAGCTAATGTTTGTATTTTTAGTAGAGACGGGGTTTCACCATGTTGGCCACGATGGTCTAGAACTAAGCTCGAGTGATCTCTTGACCTGGTGATCCGCCTGCCTCGGCCTCCCAAAGTGCTGGGCCTAGCACCAAATCTTAAAGACAACATATAGGGAGACTAAGGCAGGCAGATCACCTGAGGTCAGGAGTTCAAGACCGGCCTGACTAACGTGGTGAAACCCGGTGTCTACTAAAAATAGAAAAAATTAGCTGGGCATGGTGGCGCATGCCTGTAATTTCAGCTACTCAGGAGGCTGAGACAGGAGAATCACTTGAACCTGGGAGGCAGAGGGTTGTGGTGAGCCAAGATCATGCCATTGCACTCCAGCCTGGGCAACAAGAGTGAAACTCTGTCTCAAAACACAAACCAAAACAAAACACATACGATAGTTTTAGAAAGGACAGATTTGTTTTATGGGAAATCTCGGAGCCGCCCTCTTTTCTTGTTCTTTTGGTGGCTGAGTTGTTACACACTCAGGGGATTCCAACTTCCATGGCCACCATCATCTTTCCAACCTACTTGTGAGAAGCCAAAAAGTTACAACGATCAAACCCATTTTACAGGTAACACAGTACTTACAAAACCTTGAGTCTTGAAATATTTGGGGTACCTAATCCAAACCTGCATGTGTGGACCTTCCTTAAAAGATCAGACCCATAAATTTGGGAGTGTGAGGTGGGGGTCATGGTAATTGTGTCTACAAGTATAGTTTCAAGTCTTGCTGAACTTATTCTATCTGGAATTTTAAAAGTAATTTATTTATTTATTTATTTATTTTATTTTTTATTTTTTTTTT
>NW_016107922.1:551232-557196 GCF_001604975.1 Cebus imitator | reverse complement strand
CATGGTGAAACCCCGTCTCTACTAAAAATACAAAAAATTAGCCGGGTGTGGTGGCAGGTGCCTATAATCCCAGGTACTCAGGAGGCTAAGACAGGAGAATCCTTGAACCCAAGAAGTGGAGGTTGCTATGAGCTGAGATTGCGCCACTGCACTCAAGCCTGGGCAACACGGTGAGACTGTCTTTAAAAAAATAAAAAAAAAAAAAGGTCGTTATTTATCTGAATACAGTAATCAAAACTGGTGTTTATAAATGCTACAAGTTTGGCCTCTAAAGGTGAACCCTGATTCAAACCTGGATTATATGCCTTTAGTACTCTGCTGAACCCCTGGCTACAAGATTTCACCAGACCAACACAGCCTAGAACAAACTGCACTTATTCCAACCCAGATCAAAATGCCTGTTTACAGTTAACATGATCATATTCTTTAAGAGTTCCAAGAATAAATATAGTCAATCCCTTAAGGACATTTAACTCCACCCCTAAGGAAGAAAATTTGACCTTTAAAAAATAGTTTCTGCTGGGCGCGGTGGCTCATGCCTCTAATCCCAGCACTTTGGGAGGCCAAGGCGGGTGGATCATCAGGTCAAGAGATCGAGACCATCCTGGTCAACATGGTGAAACCCTGTCCCTACTAAAAATACAAAAATTAGCTGGGCATGGTGGCATGCGCCTATAGTCCCAGCTACTCGGGAGGCTGAGGCAGGAGAACTGCTTCAACCCAGGAGGCGGAGGTTGCGGTGAGCCGATATCGTGTCATTGCACTCCAGCCTGGGTAACAAGAGCGAAACTCCGTCTCAAAAAAAATATACTTTCTTCGACTTGCTCAGTAATTAAGTTTTTCAGAGTCAGGAACCTTTGTAAATTTGATGAAATAAATTACCGTATATACCTCCACGGCAAAAAAGTAAATATACACAAATATTTTTGTACAGTGGAGAAATCAGAGAATTCAGGATTTATTAAGCATCTACTATGGGCTTGGTGCTTGGTCTATTTACTGATGAGAATACAGTAAACAAAACAGTGTCCTCATGGAGCTTTCACATAGTATGAAGGTTACAGGAAATAGACAAGATTCCTTCTTTCAATTTTACGTAAAGAAAAAAATAGGCCAGTGTAATGCTTATAATGCCAGCATTTTGGAGGCCAAGGCCAGTGGATCACCAGAGATCGGGAGTTCAAGACCAGCCCAGCCAACATGGCAAAACCCCACCTGTACTAGAAATACAAAACAATTAGCCAGGCGTGGTGGCACACACCTGTTGTCCCAGCTACTGCAGAGACTAAGACAGGAGAATCACTTGAACTAAGAAGGCAGAGGTTGCAGTGAGCTGAGACCGTGCCACTGCACTCCAGCCTGGGCGACAGAGCAAGACTCCGTTTCAAAAAAAAAAAAAAAAAATTGATCTAGAGTCCAAGGAACTATAACTTACGCTAGTTTTTCCTATGGAAACCTTAGTCTCCAATGTATTACGACAAGGAGGGAAGAAAACGAACAAGAGGGAGAGAATTAGGACTATGACCACTAAGAGTATATGGAGGGCATTTTACTTTTCCACTGCATCAAACTTTTCTTCTTTTTTTTTTGAGACAGAGTCTCATTCCGTTGCCAGGCTGGAGTACAGTGGCCTGAGCCTGGCTCACTGCAACTTCCGCCTCCTGGGTTCAAGCAATTCTCCTGCCTCAGCCTCCCAAGCAGCTGGGACTACAGGCACGCGCCACCACACCCAGCTAATTTTTGTATTTTTTTTTTTTTTAGTAGAGACAGAGTTTCACCATGTTGGCCAGGATGGTCTCGATCTCTTGACATGGTGATTCGCCTGCTCAGCCTCCCAAAGTGTTGGGATTACAGGCGTGAGCCACAGCGCCTGGCCATCAAACTTTTCTTCTATTGAAAACCAAGAAGCAGTGAAAAAGGTTTTTAAAAAAACTCTTATTGTTCTGTAAGAATATTCTATTTCTTAAACTTCTCCACAGACACTATTTTTTTCATCACTATTTCCCCTTTGGGATTAGCACGAGAACCATAAAATGAAGAAGAAATAGGGATGAAGAAACAGGCACTTCTTAGTGCCTATTAGGTTAAGAATAAAATGAAGACATTTTCAAAAAATGGAAGCATCCAAGAAAAAACATTTTCTTCTTTTTTTGAGACAGAGTTTCACTCCTGTTGCCCAGGCTGGAGTGCAGTAGTGCAATCTCGGCTCACTGCAGTCTCCTGGGTTTAAGCAATTCTCCTGCCACAGCCTCCCGAGTAGCTGGCATTACAGGCATGTGCCACAATGCCCAGCTAATTTTGAATTTTTAGTAGAGACGAGGTTTCTCCATGTTGGTCAGGCTGGTCTGGAACTCCCGACCTCAGGTGATCCGCCCACCTCAGCCTCCCAAAGTGCTGGGATTACAGCCATGAGCCACCATGAGCCACCACACTCCGGCTGGGAAAACATTCTATTGCTCATCTCAGAAGACTCATAAGACAGTGAGTATGCTTTAGTAAGAGAATTTTCCGAGCACAGTACTTCAGTAAACCATAGGCTTAGTTCCCTAAACTATGTGCAAATTAAACTGCAGCTTTAAACTTCCTTCTCTCGAAAATCCGCAATGTGACTACTTATTGCAAGGATTCTAGTTTCAGGATATCTATTGACAGGATAAATGGAAACCACTTTTTCTTGTTAGTTATAGGCTTATAAAATGCTACTCTATTCCCCTGGGAATCTTGTGCATTACAAAATTCTTAATACCTACAGACTTGAAAGGATGGCATTCACAAACAAAAAAAACTAAGCAAGTTTCCCAGGACTGATTACACACTTTCAAAACTGATGTGGGTTCACAACTTCCATAACAATTTCTCCCCATAAACTCTGATTGATCTACTAGGGGCCAAACACAGTTAGGCACTGAGGCTCATAAAAAGAGATCCTGCATTTCGCACATTTTTATTTAATTTTATGTTGTAGAGATAACGTCTTGCTCTGTCGCCTAGGATGGACCCCAGTGGGAAGATCATAGCTCACTGCCTCGACCTCCTGGGCTCAAATGCTTCTCCAGCATCGCCCTCCATAGCACGCGCCAACAAGCCCAGCTAATTATTTATTTCTTTTTTTTTTTTCCCTAGTCGGAGTCTCGCTCTGTTGCCCATGCTGGAGTGCAATGGCGCCATCTCGGCTCACCACGATCTCTACCTCCCGGGTTCAAGAGATTTTCCTGCCTCAACCTCCTTAGTAGCTGGGACTACAGGGATGCGCCACCACAACCTACTAATTTTGCATTTTTAGTAGAGGCTGGTCTCCAACTCCTGGCCTCGGGTAATCCAACCTCCCTGGCCTCCTAAAGTGCTGGGATTACAAACATGAGCCACAGCGCCCGGCCCCGGCCTGTATTTCACAAATTTTAACATACACATTAGTGGGAGACCAACCATTACAACCCATTACAATAAAGAGGAGACTCCCCCAAAATAAAGATTAACAGTTCAGGCCAAGCGCTGTGGCTCACGCCTGTAATCCCAACTCTTAGGGAGGCAGAGGCGGGAAGATAGCTTGAGGTCAAGAGTTCGAGAGCTGCCTGGGCAATATGGCGAGACTAAAAAAAAAAAAAAAAAAAAAAAAAAAAAAAAAAAAAAAAGATTAACAGTTTATAAAAGCCAGGCGCAGTGGCTCACGCCTGTAATCCCAGCACTTTGTGAGGCCTAGGCGGACGGAACACCTGAGGTCAGGAGTTCGAGACCAGCCTGGCCAACATGGTGAAACCTCGCCTCTACTAAAAACACAAAAAATACAAAAATTAGCAGGACGTGGGGCGCGCGCCTGTAATCCCAGCTTCTAGGGAGGCTGAGGCAGAAGAACTGCTTGCACCCGGAAGGCGGAGGTTGCAGTGAGCCGAGATCCTTCCACTGCGCTCCAGCCTGGGCGACAGAGCTGGTGGAAGCAGGTTTCTTTTTCCCGCACGGTTTCTTCCCTATCATCATATGCCTTAAGGACTTCCCTCAGGAGAAAAAAAAGTGACGAGGCTGTTTTCTTTTTTTGAGGCGGCGCGCAGGCAAGCGGGCAGTGCGCGAGACCCGGGCAGAGGTGACAAGGGAGCAGCGGGGCCGATCTCCCTCCTGAGGCCGACCTCTAGGGCCTGGTGACGGGGGGCAAGGGGCCTTCCTGCGGCACCTGGGCGGCTCACGGCCCGCGGCCTCCCCAAGCCGGGCTCCAGCCCACCCTGGGACCGGCGCCGCGGCTTCGCGAGACCCAGCCCAGCCCCTCACCTGCTTTTGCACGTCAGCATCGCTGAGAGCCATGGCGAGAGCAACGCTAAGCCGGTGAGCAGCAGGCTGGAGCTGAGGGGTGAAGGGCGAGGTGGGTGGAACGGCAGAGACCGCCCTCGCGCAGAGCTCGGGTTCCTTTATTTTATAACCGCGCTGCCGGTTCCGGCCGGGCGACTGCGCATCCAGCCACATGACCCTTCTTAGCCAATGGGAAGAGAGCGACGTCCAGGAAGTCCCTCCCTGCCGCGGCTGGGGGGCGCGCGCTCGGGCGGTTACGCCTGGGGTTCCGCCTACGCAGCTGGCTCGTGACCTGACCTGGGTGTTTTCCTGGGGTCCTGGGTGGGAGGAAGAAAAGATGAGGAGTTCCTCTATCTGAAATCAGTCGAGCTGTTTATAGGAGTACTGATTAGGTATATTGGAGGATGCGCCTTTACTGAACTGTTTCTCATAATTACACAGTGTTATGGGTGTAGGGGAGGAAGATCACAGAGGTCCAATGTCATTTTATTAATGCCAATCAAGGGTACATGATTTTTGGCTGGGTGTGGTGGCCCACGCCTGCAATCCTGGCACTTTGGGGAACCGAGGCAGGTGTATCGCTTGACCTCGAGTTCGAGACCAGCCTGGACAACATACAAACCCAGTCTCTACCAAAAAGAAGAAAAAGAGTGGAGGGCGGTATCATGATTTCTGACTCCTTATTCAACCATGATTCCATGGATAAAGTAGGATTTGTAGGTTTCTCCACTCTCAAGTTACTCTTTTAGCCTAAAGCCCACACTTAGGGAGTGGGGAGCTATGCATGACCTCCTTATTAGGGTGATTCAGCTACATAATTTATTTGGAACTTCCCTGAAATAGTCTATATTTTTCAACAGCCTTCCCAGGTCCCATTTAGAGGAATATTAGGGCAGAACCCCCTCCAAACTCATTTGCTTTTTGTTTGGATTTACCTCAAGCCCCCGTTTTTTTCCTCAAACTCCCAAAGGCAAAAACTTTTGAAAATTCCTCTATCTTTAGGATAGACTGACTTCTAATAGTAGAATAAGGGGCCAGATCCCACACCCACTTTTTTCTGGCTTATGTTTTTTTTTTCTGGCTTTGATCTGGCTTACGTTTCTAAACCATTTCTCAGCCTATGCAGATCATTTTTATTTATTTATTTATTTGAGATGAAATCTCACTCTGTCACCTAGGCTGGAGTGCAGTGGCGCGATCTCGGCTCACTGCAACCTACACCTCCCGGGTTCAAGCAATTCTCCTGTCTCAGCCTCCCTAGTAGCTGGGATTACAGGCATGCGCTACCACACCTGGCTGATTTTTGTATTTTTAGTAGAGACAGGGTTTTACCACGTTGGCCAGGCTGGTCTCAAACTCCTGGCCTCAGGTGATCCACCCACGCTGGCCTCCCCAAAGTGCTGGGATTACAGGTGTGAGCCACCATGCCCAGCCATGTGTGATAATCTCTCTGATTTTTTTTTTGAGACCTCATCTCTGCAAAAAAACATAAAAAATTATCTAGCTAATTGGTGTTGGCAGGTGCCTGTAGTCACAGGCACATACATGGGAGGCTGAGGTGGGAGGATCAATCACTTGAGCCAAGGAAGTAGAGGTTGCAGTGAGCCAAGATTGGACCACCGCACTCCAGCCTGGGCAACACAGTGAGACCCTGTTTAAAACACAGACACACACACACACACACAC
>NW_016107922.1:549774-550962 GCF_001604975.1 Cebus imitator | reverse complement strand
AGCCACTGTGCCTGGCTGCAGTTTACTTATTTTTATTTTGAGACATTAGAAAATACGTAAAAACACAAAAAATAATTTAAATATTCCCATGCCACGTACCACTACCCAAAATTAACAATTAACATTTGTCACATTTACTTCAAGACTTCATTTGAAAAATAAATCATAGACATAGTTACTACCTCCTTTTGCGACACCTATTCCTCCCCCATGTTAGTTCCTCTTTAAAACTCCATTTTTTGCAGTTTTGCTACTTCACCAATGAACAGGCCAGGTCCTGTCTGAAAAGAATGTGGTAAGCTTTACAGAGATAACCTCTGGAGGGAAAAAGTTGTTATGAGTACATGCAAAAATGAGCCGGTTGGTAGCTTTCCAAATCCAATTTTCTCCTACGCTGTTAGGTCTTGTGGAGACACTTTAAAACATTTTCAGCGCGGTTGCAAAAAAAACTCCGCTCCTAGATAAGCCTATTTGTGGCTTCACCAAAATCACTGGCCTAGATTCCTTTCAGGTTAGTCAGAATGAGATCCTTCCCGTGCTCTCACCTACTCCCGGGCTGGTTGACTAGATACGGAGTCAGCTGGTTAAATAAGCGAGCTCTTTAGTTTGCTCAGGAGGACGCTGCGGGAAAGACAAGAAGTAAATGTCAATCAGCAGTCTTTAAATGTTGAGCAAATACTTTGAAAAGGAGAAAACAAAGTGTAGCCAAAAACCCTAACTCTAACTTAGGTGCCTGCACTTTTTGCCCCTTTCCAGCTAAATTTCTATGCTGCAGTGATTTAAAACCTAGATGGCAGATGGCATCGAGTCCGTCCCCAATTTACAACCCTGTCACGGCTTCCGCTTGCTCCTAAAGCCTTCCATGCTGGCTCTAGATGAGACCCCTGGATCTGGCCCTGTGTACTTGCTTGCCCTCGTTACCCCTCCTCCCTCTGCAAACTGCCTCAAAGCTTTACTGGATTCCTTTCTGTTTTTTGAAAACATCAAGTTTTCTGCCTGGGAAGTTCTTTTCTTCCACTTAACCCCTTAACTTGTTTTTCATCCTTTAGGTCTCAAAATGTCTTGGGGGAGAGTTTTCCTGGCCACCCTCTTACCTTCTCTATTCCAGCCCCTTGTCTGTTTCAGGACGTGCCACCATCTTCAATTGTTTTTGCTTTTTTTCTGTTTTAATGTTTTTTTTTTTTTTTT
>NW_016107922.1:547985-549324 GCF_001604975.1 Cebus imitator | reverse complement strand
AGATGGGGTTTCACCATGTTGACCAGGATGGTCTCGATCTCTTGACCTCGTGATCCACCCGCCTCGGCCTCCCACAGTGCTGGGATTACAGGCGTGAGCCACCGCGCCCGGCGATTAAAGTCAATTTCTATAAAAGAACTATATTATTTTATGCAATTTGCTGAAAAGATGCTCTCTTTCCTTATTGAAATGCCTTAGCACTTCTGTTAAAAATTTGTTAACAATTCTGGGTTTTCTGTTCTGTTCCATTGACTTGTATGTCTAGTCTCAAAAGATACATTTAAAAAAATAAAATAGGCCGGGCGCAGTGGCTCAAGCCTGTAATCCCAGCACTTTGGGAGGCCGAGGCGGGTGGATCACGAGGTCAAGAGATCGAGACCATCCTGGTCAGCATGGTGAAACCCCGTCTCTACTAAAAATACAAAAAATTAGCTAGGCATGGTGGTGTGTGCCTGTAATCCCAGCTATCAGGAGGCTGAGGCAGGAGAATTGCCTGAACCCAGGAGGCGGAGGTTGTGGTGAGCCAAGATCGCGCCATTGCACTCCAGCCTGGGTAACAAGAGTGAAACTCCGTCTCAAAAAAATATAATAATAATAAATAATAAAATAAAATTAAATTAAAAACGGAAGGCCAGGAGCTTTAGGAGGCCAAGATAGGAGGATTGCTTGACTAGAAGTCTGTGAGCAGCCTGGGCAACAGAGCCAGACCCATCTCTACAAAGACATTTTTAAAAAATTAGTCACGGCTGGACGCGGTGGTCATGCCTGTCCCAGCACTTTGGGAAGCTTAGGTGGGCGGATCACGAGGTCAAGAGACAGAGACCATCCTGGCTACATGGTGAAACCCGGTCTCTACCGAAAATAAAAAATATTAGCTGGGTGTGGTGGCGTGCACCTGTAGTCCCAGTTACTCGGGAGGCTGAGGCAGGAGACTTGCTTGAACCCGGGAGGTGGAGGTTGCAGTGAGCCGAGGTCGCACCACTGCACTGCAGCCTGGCGCCTGGTGACAGAGCGAGACTCTGTCTGAAAACAAACAAACAAAAAATTAGTCATGTGTGGCTGGGCGCAGTGGCTCCTTCCTGTAATCACAGCACTTTGGGAGGCCAAGGTGGGCAGATCCTGAAGTCAGGAGATCAAGACCATCGTGGCCGATATGGTGAAACGCTGTTTCTACTAAAAATACAAAGAATTAGCTAAGCATGGGGAATGTGCCTGTAGTCCCAGCTACACGGGAGGCTGAGGCAGGAGAATTCCTTGAACCTAGGAAGCAGAGGTTGCAGTGAGCCAAGATCGCCACCACACTCCAGCATGGGCGATAGTGCATGACTCCGTCTCAAAA
>NW_016107922.1:543862-546670 GCF_001604975.1 Cebus imitator | reverse complement strand
CCGCAAACAGCAAGAACACATCCCGGGGAGGAGGGAGACTCCTATTTCCAGAGTGGCCACATTATAATATTCTAAACACACAGTTTAAAAAAAAAAAAAAAAGCTTGGGCTCGGTGGCTCACGCCTGTAATCCCAGCACTTTGGGAGGCTGAGGCAGGCGGATCACGACGTCAGGAGTTGGAGATCAGCCTGACTAACATGGTGAAACCCTGTCTCTACCAAGAGAATGCCAAAATTAGCCAGGCATGGTGGCACGCGCCAGCTACTCAGGAGGCTGAGGCAGGGGAATCGCTTGAACCCAGGAGGCGGAGGTTGCAGTGAGCCATGATCACACCACTGCGCTCCAGCCTGGGCAACAGAGCCAGACACCATCTCAAAAAATAAATAAATGGCTGGGTGCGGTGGCTCATGCCTGTAATCCCAGCACTTTGGGAGGCCTAGGAGGGTAGATTACAAGGTCAAGAGATTGACACCATCCTGGCCAACATGGTGAAACCCCGTTTCTACTAAAAATACAAAAAAAATTAGCCGAGTGTTGGCACGTGCCTGTAGTCCCAGCTACTCGGGAGGCTGAGGCGGAAGAATCGCTTGAACCTGGGAGGCGGAGGTTGCAGCGAGCTGAGACTGCGCCACTGTGCTCCAGTCTGACAACAGAGCAAGACTCCATCTCAAAAAAAAAAATAAATAAAAATAAATAAATAAAATAAATAAAGGCAAAGACTGAAAGTATTGTGAAATTAACTGAAGTATGTATCAAATTGGTAACATAACTAGCCCCCCAAATAAATTATTTCATGTGACACTTTTGAAAGTTTTTTGAGGTAAAGTTTATATACACTAAACTGCATAGACCTTAAAAGTAAAATTAGGATTGGGTGCAGTGGCCCCCGCCTGTAATCCCAGTACTTTGGGAGGCTGAGGCAGGCAGATCTCTTTTTTTTTTCTTTTTCTTTTTTTTTAAGATGGGGTTTCACCATGTTGGCCACCAGGATGGTCTTAACCTTGTGATCCGCCCACCTTGGCCTCCCAAAGTGTTGGGATTATGGGTGTGAGCTACAGCCCCCAGCCAGGCGTATCTCTTGAGGTCAGGAGTTCCAGACCAGCCTGGCCAACATGGTGAAACCTGGTCTCTACTAAAAAAAAAAAAAAAAAATTAGCTGGGTGTGGTGGTGGGCATCTGTGATCCCAGCTACTCGGGAGGCTACGGCAGGAAAATTGCTTGAACTCAGGAGGCAGAAGTTGCAGTGAGCCGAGATTGTGCTTCTGCACTCCAGCCTGTATGACAGAACAAGACTCTGTCTCAAAAAAAATAGAATTAGATGAGTTCTGATGGATGTTTATACCTTCGTGATCACCAGTCAAGATACAGGATATTTCTATCACCCCAGCAAGTTCCCTCCTGTCCCATTCCAGTCAACCCCACACCCACTCTGACCCAGGCCACCCTGTGCAGACTTCTACCATCATTGATTAATTTTTCCTGCACCTGGGGCTGGGCGCGGTGGCTCAAGCCTGTAATCCCAGCACTTTGGGAGGCCGAGGCGGGTGGATCACGAGGTCAAGAGATCGAGACCATCCTGGTCAACANAGACCATCCTGGTCAACATGGTGAAACCCCGTCTCTACTAAAAATACAAAACATTAGCTGGACATGGTGGCTCATGCCTGTAATCCCAGCTACTTGGGAGGCTGAGGTAGAATTCCCTGAACCCCACCCAGGAGGCGGAAGTTGCAGTGAGCTGAAATTGCGTTACTGTACTCCAGCCTGGGCTACAGAGCAAGACTCCATCTCAAAAATAAAAATGGAATTACAAAGTATGCCTATTTTTTGTTTTTCTTTTTTTCTTTGAGACAGAGTTTTGCTCTTGTTGCCCAGGCTGGAGTGCAGTGGTGGGATCTCGGCTCACTGCAACCTCCGCCTCCCAGGTTCAAGCAATTCTCCTGCCTCAGGCTCTCAAGTAGCTGGGATTATAGTCAGGTGCCTGGCTAATTGTGTATTTTTAGTAGAGATGGGTTTTCTCCATGTTGGTCAGGCTGGTCTGGAACTCCCGACCTCAGGCGATCCGCCCGACCTCAGGCTGGTCTGGAACTCCTGACCTGAGGTGAATCCCAAAGTGCTGGGATTACAGGAATGAGTCACTGCGCCGGGCCTCGAAGTTTTGTTCTTGTTGCCCAGGCTGGAGTGCAATGGCAAGATCTTGGCTCACTGTAACCTCCACCTCCCGGGCTCAAGCGATTCTCTTGCCTCAGCCTCCCAAGTAGCTGGGATTACAGGTGCATGCTACCACATCCGGATAATTTTTTGTATTTTTAGCAGACACCAGGTTTTCACCATGTTGGCCAGGCAGGTCTCGAACTCCTGACCTCAAGTGATCCACCCACCTTGGCTTCCCAAGGTGCTGAGATTACTGGAGTGAGCTACAGTCCCTAGTTTTATTTTTTGTTTTTCTTTTGCTCAACAGAATGTTTGAGATTAGTGTTATTGTCATATATATCGAACAGTTCATTTTTGTTTCATTGCTGAGTAATTTCCATCTTGTGAATATATCTACATTTCAGAAAGTCAATGTCACATTAAAAAGACCAGGAGAGTCAGCCGGGTGAGGAAGCTCACACCTGTAATCGCAGCACTTTGAGAGGTCGAAGTGGGTGGATCACCCATGGTCAGGAATTCCAGACCAGCCTGACCAACAAAGTCAAATCCGGTCTCTACTAAAAATACAAAAATTCGCTGGGTAGGGTGGCGGACACCTGTAATCCCAGCTACTTGGGAAGCTGAGGCAGAAGAATCACTTGAACCTGGGAGGT
>NW_016107922.1:539621-542324 GCF_001604975.1 Cebus imitator | reverse complement strand
ATTCGGGATTACAGACGTGAGCCACTGCGCCCAGCCTGTACTATTAGTTTTCCAAGGTCACTAAGCCTTTCCTTTGCAAAACTTTATGCATCAATTAATGGCACCAACCTTTTTTCAGTCACTCGGGCTTAAAAAGCATCCTGTGGCACTAGCCCCACAATAGCAGTTCAACGCTTTAATCACTTTATTTAGAATAGCTTTCTTGAGGCCGGGTGCAGTGGCTCACGCTTGTAATCCAGAACTTTGGGAGGCCAAGGCGGTGGATCATGAGGTCAGGAGTTCGTGGACGAGCCTAGCCAACAAGGTGATATCCCGTCTCTACTAAAAATACAAAACTTAGCCGGGCGTGGTGGCGTGCACCTGTAATCCCAGCTGCTCGTGAGCCTGAGGCAGGAGAATCGCAGAATCGCGTAAACCTGGGAGGCGGAGGTTGCAGTGAGCCGAGATTGCGCCATTGCACTCCAGCCTGGGCGAAAGTGCCAGGCTGTGAGTCAGAAAAAAACAAACCAAAAAAAACTTTGTTGAAATATAGATTTCATACTATACAATTCACCTGTAACGTACAATTAATAGTTTTCAGTATTTCAGAGTCGTGCAACCGTCACGCCAAAAGAAACCCTGTACCCACTGGCAGTCACTCCCCATAAGGATTTTATCACTGCTGATCTGGCTCTGTCTTCTGACTCCTTCTTGCCAATGCCCTCCTTGTTCCAATTCAGTACACACGCCACGGGTAATTTGATCTTCCTAAAACACACTGTATCTCCTCTCCTAGGTACCTTCCGTGACTCCTGCAAAGAACTCTTGGATTCAAGTAAACAAACATCCATTAACACAAGTATGTTCCAGGCACCATGGTAGGTACTGCTGGGAAAAACGTACTACTACCGTTAAGATTTCCTTCTTGCTGTGGCGCCTCTGCTCAGGCAGTTCCCTTCGCCCTAGGACGCCCTCTCTACACGACCCACTACGTCCCCTCCCCGGAATTCCTTCCCAACCCTCAAGGACCATCTGCCCAACTAGCTGCGAACCCCGCAGCTGTCGTGACTGTGTAGACACTTATTCGATCCGCTCCCTTGCAAGCACTTGAAACTCAGTACATGTTTGCGGAACTGAACACAGCTGGTGCATGCAGCAAGGCATCTTTTCCCGCAATCGCCAGCCCTTCAAGCTCCAACACTGCGATCGCACGGTCACAACCTCAACCCCTCGACTCCGGAAATGACTGAGGAAACAGAACTTCCGTAACGTCAGCAGTCACAGATTTGAGCGGGCTAGGAGGGTTTGGCTCTTCAGGTCACGTCTGCGCGGAGAGACCTCCAGGCCTCAGTGGTTCGTGCTTCCGCTCCGGTACCTGCTCCGCCCCTTCCGGCTCTCTGGCGCCCTGGGCCCGCCCCGGCGCCGGCCGTGACGAAGGCACGCTGGGGTGACCTCACCCTCCAACATGGCGGCGGCGGTAGATTAGGGCCGCGGGTCGGAGCAGCAGCCGCCGCTGGGAGACCCTGTCGGAAGCAACCGCTGCCGCCGCCTCTTTCACCTCTTTTGGGGCAGGGGCCAGGGCCAGGTGAGGGCAGTGGGGCTCCAGGAAGGCTGAGCTGGGTGAGGAGGCGGTTTTCACCTGGGTAGGAAGGTGCCCAGAGACCGTATCGAGCCACCGACTCCCCAGTGGTTCCGACGACGCGTGAGTGTGAGTGTGTCTGTCTCCATCGGTGCTCCTTCGCCCGAAGGTGCTCGGAGCCTAGGGGTCCGCTTCACGGTGACTGGAGCTGGCCGCGCGGCCCCGCCGCTGAGCAGGCGTCTCCGGGCGTGGGCTGCCGGAGGCGGAGGACTCGGCTCTGGCTCCACGCCGCTGTCCTTCCCCGGACTGCTTCACGTGGAAAGCCCGGGTCCATTTTAGGGCTAGGCTGGGGAACGGTGACTTCTTTTTGGTTGAGGGAGAGGTTTTCATGCGATTCACTTAGAAAGAACACTTGAATATGAGCTTTGTTAGTCTTAGTGGTTTCTTCTCAGAGATTGCTAGAAGTCTTGTTTCTTAAACCTTAATTCACTGCTGTTTTCACACCCATTATTTTTTCAGGAAAAACTGCTTTCTTGCCCTTGGAGGCAAAACAGTTCACACGGAGTCATTTTTCCCCTTTGATTTATCCTCCCACCATTCTGTAAAGATCCTGTTTCTTGCCTCATGACTGACTTTTTGAGGGGAGGCTCTAACCCAGCGTTGAAAATCGGACGATCTGGTCAGTTGTTCACATGCTGTTGGCTGATAGCTTTGGTTAGCCCCTAGCCACTCCCTGCACAAGTGTTTGTTTATCCAAAATAGCTATCTCACTGTCTCCGTTTAGAAGTTGTGAACTAAGCTGACAGCTCTCCTTCCTCACTTTTTTTCTTTTTTGTTACGTAAAACAAAACAAAAACTTTTTTGGCAAAATTGTAAGATTTCCCCTGGAGGTTTAGTATAAACCAGAATGTTGCTCTCTGCTCTGACTTGTGTGACCTTGGGTGGGTTGCCACACCCTTCAGATATCTTCTTTTTTTTTTTTTTCGTTTTGAGACTTGAGTTTCCCTCTTGTTTGCCCAGGCTGGAGTGCAATGGCACCATCTCAGCTCACCGCAACCTCTGCCCGCTGGGTTCAAGCGATTCTCCTGCCTCAGCCTCCGGGGTAGCTGGGATTACAGGCATATGCCACCACGCCCGGCTAATTT
>NW_016107922.1:535902-538081 GCF_001604975.1 Cebus imitator | reverse complement strand
GCTGGGCGTGGTGGTTCGTGCCTGTAGTCCCAGCTACTCGGGAGGCTGAGGCAGGAAAGTTGCTTGAAACCGGAAAACGGAAGTTGCAATGAGCCGGAATTGCATTACTGCACTCCAGTCTGGCGATAGAGGGAGACTCTGTCTCAAAAACAAACAAAAAAACGGCATGGGTCCCAGCTACTCAGCCGACTGAGGCGGGAGGGAGGATTGTTTGAGTCTGGGAGATCAAGGTTGCTGTGTGTTGTGACTGTGCCACTGCGCTTCAGCCTGGGTGTTGGAGACCCTGCCTAAAAATATATATATGTATTTGTTATTAAATACACACATATATATATATTTTTTTATTATCAAATACTTTAGGCATAAAAAACACAAGTTTTAAACTTTCACTTAGTAGTTCCAGTCTGCATTTATTTTTTTTCAGACAGGATTTTGATTTGTATCTTATTCCAAATAAATGGCCACCAAGTGTTCTTGTTTAACATATATACAGAATGGGGGTGGGTGCTGTTCTCAGTCGTTGATTTTTTTTTTTCTCTTTTTTTCCTCAGACAGTAATGTGCCAATGAGCCCATGAGGCAACAAGGCTTTAGGGAGGCGTGTGTCGTACATTAGCATGAAAACCTAGTTCTCTTGTTTATGAACCACAAAGGAATCAGAGTAGCTGATTGTTTTAACAGCTTTACTGAAATATAATTAACATGCCATACAACTCAGCAATTGTACAATTCAGTGCTTGTTAGTATATTCACAGAGTTGTGCAGCCACCACCACAATCATTTTCATCACCTCGAAAAGAGACTCGCATACTCATTAGCAGTCATTCTTTATCACTGGTCCGCATACCCCCACCCTCAGGCAACCACTGATCTACTTTCTGACTCTACGGTGTTGCCTATTCTGGAGATTTCACATAAATGGGATCATATAATATGTGGCATTTTGTGTCTGGCTTTTTTTTTTTTTTTCTGTTTCTTAGTTGAAGTCTTGCTCTGTTGCCCAGGCTGGAGTGCAGTGGTACAGTCTCGGCTCACTGCCTCCACCTCCTGGGTTCAAGCGTTTCTGCTAACTCAGCCTCCTGAGTAGCTGGGAATTCCTGCTTTAGCCCCCCCCCCCCGCTTACTTTTTTGGGTTTTTTTTTTTTTTTTAATGGGGTTTCACCATGTTGGTCAGGCTGGTCTTGAACTCCTGACCTCAGGTGAGCCTTGGCCTCCAAAGTGCTTGGATTACAGGCGTGAGCTACCACGCCCGGCCAATTTTTGTGTTTTTAGCAGAGACGGAGTTTTACCATGTTGGCCAGGCTGGTCCCTCTCCAGACCACAGGTGATCCACCCACGTCAGCCTCCCAAAGTGCTGGGATTACAAGCATGAGCCCTCACGCCTGGCCTATCTGGCTTCTTTCACTTAGCATAATGTTTTCAGAGTTTATCTAAGAGGTAGAATGTATTAGTACTTCATTGCAATTTATTGCCACATTATATTCCATTGTGTGGACACCACATTTTAAAAATCAGTTGGGCCGGGCGTGGTGGCTTACGCCTGTAATCCCAGCACTTTGGGAAGCCAAGGCAGGTACATCACCAGGTCAGGAGATCGAGAGCTTCCTGGCCAACATGGTGAAACCCTGTCTTTACTAAAAATGCAAAAAATTAGCCGGGCACGGTGGTGCATGTCTGTAGTCCCAGCTACTCCAGAGGCTGAGGCAGGGGAATCCCTTGAACCTGGGAGGCAGAGGTTGCAGTGAGCCAAGATTGCACCACTGCACTCCAGCCTGGTGACAGAGTGAGACTCTGTCTCAAAAAGAAAATCAATTGATGGGCAGTTTTTATTTATTTATTTTTTGAGAAGGAGTTCGCTCTTGTTGCCCAGGCTGGAGTGCCATGATGTCTCACCTCAGCATCCACTTCCTGGATTCAAGTGATTCTCCTGCCTCAGCTTCCTAAGTAGCTGGGATCACAGGCATGTGCCACCACACCTGGCTGATTTTGTATTTTTATTAGGGATGGGGTTTCTTTCTTCATGTTGGTCAGGCTGGTCTCGAACTTCTGACCTCAAGTGATCTGCCCGCCTCGGCATCCCAAAGTACTGGGATCACAGGCGTGAGCTACCGCTCCTGGGCATTTCATAGGTTTTTTTTTTTTTTTTACATGAACAATCCTCATTGTTATCTTAATTATTC
>NW_016107922.1:531308-534226 GCF_001604975.1 Cebus imitator | reverse complement strand
AAAAAAAAAAAAAAAAAAAAAAAAAAAAAAAGAAAAGAAACCCATGTATTGTAGAATTGTGGAAAGGTATTTGTTGTTGAAGGTTCACAGATGTTTTATTTGTGGCTGGTTTTGGAACTGACACTGAAAGATACATAAACACAGCATTAAGTTACCCTTTTCCTCTTTAGGCTGTTTGTCTGGCTGAACAACCACAGTTGGCCTCTCTTTATCCACGGTTTCCATATCTGCAGATTACAGCAATCTTGTTTGGAAAATATTTGGGGAAAAAACCACAAATAACAATAAAAACAATACAAATAAAAACCAATGCAGCATAACACCTATTTAAATAGCCTTTACGTTGTGTTAGGTATTGTATTATAAGTAATCTATAAATGACTTAAAAGTATATGGGGGGAAGCACCGTTTTGTATAAGGAATTTGAGCATCTGAGGATTTTGGTATCTGCAGGTATCCTGGAACCAATCTTACGTGGGTACCGAGAGACAGCTCTACTTGACACTTAGTAGAGGAACAAACTAAAAGGAGTAAGGCACAGAAAGAGACAGATGGGTTACGTCAATATGATTAATAGTTTGAATTGTGCAAAAAATAGCTGTGTTTTGTTTTTGTTTTTTTGAGACGGAGTTTTGCTCTTGTTGCCCAGGCTGGAGTGCAATGGCACAATCTCAGCTCACTGCAACCTCTGCCTCTTGGGTTCAAGTGATTCTCCTGTCTCAGCCTACCAAATAGCTGGGATTACAGGTGCATGCCACGGCGCCTGGCTAATTTTTGTATTTTTAGTAGAGACAGGGTTTCGTCATATTGGTCAGGCTGGTCTGGAACTCCTGACCTCAGGTGATCTGCCTGCCTCGGCCTCCCAAATTGCTGGGATTACAGGCATGAGCCACCGCGCTCTGCTAAGAGCAGTTTTTATACTTAAGATCGTCAGTGTATTTAATCACTTCTTGAACACTCGCACTTGCACTCACTTGGATTCTAAGAGGTCCTATTAGATAAAATTTAATGAGTAAAAGTAACTGTGTCCCTCTCATCATTTGAGAAGAATCTTGAAATAACTCTTTTAGATATGAAATAGTCTCTGTTGTTGAGCTTATAGTGGGATGCACGTGAGCATTGTCCCTTGCTTCCCCAAAAGCTTTAGATGATGGTCCCAGGTCCTGATTACCTTTCATCCAATCTAGTTTTCTTTTTTTTTTTTTTTTTTTTTTTTTATCCTCTTTTTTTTTATTTTTTTTTTTTTTTTTTTTTTTTTTTTTTTTTTTTTTTTTTTTTTTTTTTTTTTTTTTTCCCTCATCCATTCTTAAAACTGACAAATTTGCATCTTTTAGTACTCTGGGTCTGTGATACCGCGAAAACCACCTTGTTTTGCTACTGTATCCTTCCCTATTACTAGTGTTAGTGTTTTCCCCTCTGCATTCCTCTCACCTAGTACGTTGCCTGGCATGCAGTAAATATGTGTTGAATAAATGCAGTTAAGGGCTAAGAGGAAGTGAAGACAGTATACTCAGGTGTTTGGACTGTTAACTAGCTGTATGATTTTAGGTAAATAAATTGCTTTTCCATCTATAAAATTGAAACTATTTTCATTCAAATGTAGAGGATTACTGTGACAACACATAGAAAAGTGCTTTGGGAATAGAGGCGTTGGCCAGGTGTGATCGCTCACACCTGTAATCCCAGCACTTTGGGAGGCTGAGATGGGCGGATCACAAGGTCAGGAGATCGAGACCATTCTGGCTAACACAGTAAAACCCTGTCTCTACTAAAAATACAAAAATTAACCGGGTGTGGTGGCACACGCTGGAGGCTAAGGCAGGAGGATTGCTTGAACCAGGGAGGCAGAGGTTGCAGTGAGCCAAGATGGTGCCATTGCACTCCAGTCTGGGCAACAGAGCAAGACTCCGTCTGCAAAAAAAAAAAAAAAAAGAAAGAAATAGAGGTGTCACAAAGATGTAATTTATGATGTTTGTTAGAAATGCAAAAGTCCATTATGCATTATGCTTATTAGACATTGCAGAATGTTGCAAAGGAGGTGGGTGTTCGCTCCCATTTTGCGCCTAGAGACATGACCCTGTAGTAGTGCTGTAGAGTTTACATTTGGCATATTATCAATGCCTTTGTCCTGTAGTTAAATTCAAATGTGCTAGTTATGTAATAGTGTTCTTGGGATCTGACTTCCCCGTTTAACCATAGGCCTGGGGGATCTGCTTCGTTGCTATACAACTGGAAGCTCACACTAAGTTAGAAGTTGGGACCAGATATGGTGGCTCACACTTGTAATCCCAGCAATTTGGGAAGCTAAGGTTGATGGATCACTTGGGCTTGGAGTTTGAGACCAGCTGGGGCCACGTAGTGGGACTCCATCTGTATAGAAAAATTTAAAAATTAAAAAAAGCTGAGCCAGGCGCGGTGGCTCACGCCTGTAATTCCAGCAGTTTGGAAGGCTGAGGTGGCCAAATCACAAGGTCAGGAGATTGAGACCATCCTGGCTAACACGGTGAAACCCCGTCTCTACTAAAAGACAAAATATTAGCCGGGTGTGGTGGCACGCAACTGTAGTCCCAGCTACATGGGTGGCTGAGGCAGGAGAATCGCCTGAACCTGGGAGGCAGAGGTTGCAGTGAGCTGTGATTGCGCCACTGCACTCCAGCCTGGGTGACAAAAAAAAAAAAATTTAAAAAGTTGAATGGATATTTTATACTGTAGTTCTGGTATGTTTAGGTCTGGTATGTTCATAACCGGAATGACAAATATACATTTAAAGTCTAAAAACTGTATACTAGATTTAAATGAATAAACATAATTCTTCACCAAATAAATAGATGTTTAGACTATAACATATATATTAAAGATGGAAAATAATAAAATTCGTGATTATGATTGTATTTATAGTCAGGTTTTTTTGTTTTTTT
>NW_016107922.1:527735-529703 GCF_001604975.1 Cebus imitator | reverse complement strand
TTTTTTGCCTACCCAAATCAAAAGGATGGAATTCTACTTTCTAATGTATTTCTTGGTCTCTCAATTTATATCTCCTTAATTGGCCCCTTCTGCCCTGAGTGTAGACACGCTTTAATCTCTTTTATTACGTACAAAAACAAAACAAATGCACCTTCCCAATCCCTTGTCTTAGTTCAGCCTTCATTCTTTTCTTCCCTTCAAACCAAGCTCTTTGAAAGGATAGATAGAAACTTACTGTCTCTACTTCACTTTCAGTTCACTTTTCAAATCACTGCGTTTTACCATCGCCCCTGTGTTTAAAACAGGACTCTTCTGTCAGAAATCATGGCTGACTTCCTAATGCCCAAATCCAGTTGACTCTTCTTATTTATTTTACTTTCTGTTTTTCTTTCTTTTTTTTTTTGAGATGGAGTCTTGCTCTGTTGCCCAGGCTGGAGTGTAGTGGCATGATCTCAGCTCACTGCAACCTCCACCTCCTGGGTTCAAGCCATTCTCCTGCCTCAGCCTCCCGAATAGCTGGGACCACTGGTGTGTGCCACCACACCCAGCTAATTTTTTGTATTTTTAGTAGAGACAGGGTTTTACCATGTTAGCCAGGATGGCCTCAGTCTCCTGACCTGGTGATCCACCCTCCTTTGCCTCCCAAAGTGCTGGGATTACAGGTGTGAGCCACCACGCCCGTCTGTAATTTTTGTATTTTTAGTAGAGATGGGGTTTCACCATATTGGCCAGACTGGTTTCGAACTCCTGACCTTGTGATCTGCCTGCGTTGCCCTCCCAAGTTGCTGGGATTACAGGCGTGAGCCACTGTGTCCGGCCTGGGACTTTATTTTTTATTTTATTTTTTCTTTTTTTCATCACATTGGGGTCCAAACTAGGGATTTTAAATTAAATCTTGAACCAAGATTTCTTTTGATTGCCTAAGAAAACAGTAATATTAACAGAAAACCTGAGTGTATTTTATTTTATTTTATTTTTATTTATTTATTTATTTTGAGACAGAGTTTCTCTCTGTTGTCCAAGCTGGAGTGCAATGGCGCAATCTTGTCTCATTGCAACCTCCACCTCCCAGGTTCAAGCGATTCTCCTTTCTCAGCCTCCCAAGTATCTGGGATTACAGGCTTCCACCACCAAGCCCAGCTAATTTATTTTTATGTGTGTGTGTTTTTAGTAGAGACAAGGTTTTACCATGTCGGCCAGGCTGGCTTCAAACTCCTGACCTCAAGTGATCTGCCCACCTTGGCCTCCCAAAGTGCTAGGATTACAGGTGTGAACCACCGTGCCTTGCCATACTTTATTTTAGAAATTAAAAAAAATTTTAAATAAAATTATTTCTTCCTCCCCTCCCCTCCTCCTTCTCTTCCTCCCTTTTCCCTCCCTTCCTCTCTCCCTCTTCCCCCTTCCCCCTCCCTCCCTTCCTTCCTCCCTCCCTCTCTTCCCCCTTTTCCCTCTCCTCCCTGTTTTCCCCCTCCTCCTTCTCTTCTCTCTCTCTTTCGAGAGAGTTTCACTCCTGTTGCCCAGTCTCGAGTGCAATGGTGCAATCTTAGCTCACTGCAACCTCTGCCTCCCAGGTTCAAGCAGTTCTCCTGCCTTAGCCTCTGAAGTAGCTGAGGATTACAGGCATGTGCTGCCACGCCTGTTTAATTTTTGTATTTCACCATGTTGGTCAGGCTGGTCCCAAACTCCTGACCTCAGGTGATCTGCCCACCTCTGCCTCCCAGAGTGTTGAGATGACAGGTGTGAGCCACCGCACTTGGCCTTTTCTTTCATTCATTCATTCATTCATTTTGAGACGAGTTTCACTCGTTACCCAGGCTGGAGTGCAATGGCACGATCTCGGCTCACCGCAACCTCCGCCTCCTAGGTTCAGGCAATTCTCCTGCCTCAACCTCCTGAGTAGCTGGGATTACAGGCACGCGCCACCATGCCCAGCTAATGTTTTGTATTTTTAGTAGAGATGGGGTTTCA
>NW_016107922.1:524916-527443 GCF_001604975.1 Cebus imitator | reverse complement strand
GAGTCTTGCTCTGTCACCATGCTGGAGTGTGGTGGCGAGATCTCGGCTCACTGCAACTTCGCCTCCCAGGTTCAAGCGATTCTCCTGCCTCAGCCTCCCAAGTAGCTAGGGCTGTAGGCATGCACCACTACACCCCAGTAGTTTTCGTATTTTTTTAGTAAAGACGGTGTTTCAGTATGTTGGCCAGGATGGTCTCGATCTCTTGACCTCCTGATCTGCCTGCCTCAGCTTCCCAAAGTGCTGGGATTACAGGCATGAGCCACCACACCCGGCCCTGTATATTTCTTTATTCAGCACTGTATTGTACGACTGAATACATTTTTTAATTTTTATTTTATTTATTTGAGACAGTCTTGCACTGTTGCCCAGGCTGGAATGCAGTGGCACGATTTTGGCTCACGGCCACCTTTGCCTCCCAATTTCAAGTGATTCAAGTGATTCTTGTGCCTCAGAATTCTGAAAAGCTGGGATTATAGGTGCCTGCCTCCCCACCCGGCCTAGTTTTATATTTTTAGTAGAGATGGGATTTCACCATGTTGGCCAGGCTGTTCTTGAACTCCTGGCCTCAAATGATCCGCCTGCCTCGGCCTCCTAAAGTGCTGAGATTACAGCATCGTGTGAACCACATCGCTGACCTGCATTTTTTAAAACAGCTGTTTAACCATTCCAAGTAGATTTTTTGTTTTATTGAGACGGAGTTTTGCTTTTGTTGCCCAGGCTGGAGTGCAATGGCGCCATCTCGGGTTCCCGCAACCTCTGCCTCCTGGGTTCAAGCAGTTCTCCTGCCTCAGCCTCCTGAGTAGCTGGGATTACAGGCACGCATCACTGTGCCCAACTAACTTTTTTTTTGGGATGGAGTTTCACTCTTGTTACCCAGGCTGGAGTGCAATGGCGCGATCTGGGCTCACCGCAACTTCCGCCTCCTGGGTTCAGGCAATTCTCCTGCCTCAGCCTCCTGAGTAGCTGGGATTACAGGCACGCGCCACCATGCCCAGCCAGTTTTTTGTAGTTTTTAGTAGAGACGGGGTTTCACCGTGTTGACCAGGACGGTCTCGATCTCTTGACCTCGTGATCCACCCCCCTCGGCCTCCCAAAGTGCTGGGATTACAGGCTTGAGCCACTGCGCCCGGCCAGGAGAATCGTTTGAACCCGGGAGGCAGAGGTTGCGGTGAGCTGAGATCACGCCCTGCACTCTAGCCTCAGTAACAAGAGCAAGACAATGTCTCAAGAAAAAGAAAACTCTTAAGAGTGACACAAGACATTTTGGTGTGAATCAGCTGTTAAAGTGGCGTGTAATAAACTTTAAACTGAAAAAATTCCTTTTCTGTTCTTAGGTTTTATACATCCATAAGTAGACCTTTTTGGAGCTCCACCAGCCAATTCAATGGCGTCCTCTTCTACTGTGCCTCTGGGATTTCACTATGAAACAAAGTATGTTGTTCTCAGCTACTTGGGACTCCTCTCTCAGGAGAAGCTGCAAGAGCATCTTTCCTCACCCCAAGGTATTATCTTTGGTTTATGGTGGTTATAGTAAGTTGTAATAAGGACTTTGTATATAAAGTATATGTATCCAGGTACTTTATATGTATGGCTTTAAGATCATAGTACTAATAAACCTCTAAGAGTAACCCGTTGGCTGGGTGCGGTGGCTCACTCCTGTAATCCCAGCACGTTGGGAGGCCAAGGCGGGTGGATCATGAGGTCAAGAGATCGAGACCATCCTGGTCAACATGATGAAACCCCGTCTCTACTAAAAATACAAAAATTAGCTGGGCATGGTGGCGCATGCCTGTAGTCCCAGCTCCTCGGGAAGCTGAGGCAGGAGAATTGCTTGAACCCAGGAGGCGGAGGTTGCGGTGAGCCGAGATCGCGCCATTGCACTCCAGCCTGGGTAACAAGAGCGAAACTCCATCTCAAAAAAGAAAGCAGCAACTACTTTTTTTCTCCTCATTTTATTCTTTTATTTGAAAGGTATTTCCAAAGCACATGCAGCCCTTTATTGGCAGTTACATTTTTTTTGACACTTTACAAATATTAGTTCTTTGTCTTATACTTTCACTTAACGATTGTTGAGCAGCCTGTTGTCATTCTGCTAAGTGTTCCATCATAATGGAAGTTATTTTGGCTGCTTTTTTGAGATTCTCCATCTTTGGTGGTGTTTCAAATTTAAACACTTCTTGGTGAAACAGCCACCAAAGCTAGAGAAATTCTAAAAGGCAGCCAAAATGTATGGTTTTGCACATCCAAAACAAATAAAATTTATGTTTTGCACATCCAAAATGGGGATTGTTTGGCTTCCTGAATTTAATAATTCGTTTGTTTACTCTGGAAAAATTATCAAACATTATATCTTTGAATATCTACTCTCCTCATCTTCTCTACTTAGTTGTACTTTGAGGTAAAATCAATCACACGTTATGCTGTTTATAGAAGACATACGTGATCCTGTCTAATCCTCCATATCTCACTATCATTTTCCTAGTTTATCTCCATTTATTTATCTGTAAAGCCCATTGTGACATTTCTT
>NW_016107922.1:520871-522936 GCF_001604975.1 Cebus imitator | reverse complement strand
TTTTTTTTTTCCAGACAGAGTCTTGCTGTGTCGCCAGGTGCCAGGCTGGAGTGCAGTGGCACGATCTCAGCTCACTGCAAACTCCGCCTCACAGGCTCAAGCAAATTCTTCTGCCTCAGCCTCCCAAGTAGCTGGGACTACAGGTTCACGCCACCACACCCAGCTAATTTTTGTGTTTTTTAGGAGAGATGGGGTTTCACCATGTTGACCAGGATGGTCTCAATCTCTTGACCTTGTGATCTGTCCACGTCGGCCTCCCAAAGTGCTGGGATTACAGGCGTGAGCCACTGCCCCTGACCTTGTTTGTTTGTTTGTTTGTTTTTTGAGATGGAATCTTGCTTTGTTGCCCAGAGTGGAGTGCATTGGCACGATCTTGGCTCACTGCAACCTCTACCTCCCAAGTTTAAGGGAACCTCCTGCCTTGGCCCCTCTTGTAGCTGGGATTATAGGCACATGCCACCATGCCCAGCTAATTTTTGTATTTTTAGTAGAGATGAGGTTTCGCCATGTTGACCATGGTGGTCTCGAACTCCTGACCTCAGGTGATCCATCCCCCATAGCCTCCCAAAGTGCCGTGGTTACAGGTGTGAGCCACTGCGCCCGGCCATTTTTTGGGTGTGTTTTTAGTAGAGGTGGGGGTTTCATTATGTTAGCCAGGCTGGTTTCCTGACCTCAGGTGATCTGGCTGCCTTGGCCTCCCAAAGTGCTGGGATTACAGGCATGAGCCATTGTGCTTGGCTAGTTTTTCCTTTCTTCTTGGTAAGTTCTTTTTTTCTGAGGCAGAGTCTTGCTGTGTCATTCAGGCTAGAGTGCAGTGGTGTAGTCTTGGCTTACTGTAATCTCTGCTTCCCAGGTTCAAGTGATTCTTGTGCCTCAGCCTCCCAAGTAGCAGGGATTATAGGCATGTGCCACCACACCTGGCTGATTTTTGTATTTTTAGTAGAGACGGTTTCACCATGTTGGCCAGGCTGGTCTCGATCTTCTGGCTTCAAGCGATTCACCTGCCTCAGCCTCCCAAACTGCTGAGATTACAGGTGTGAGCCACCGCCCCTGCCTCCTTCTTGGCAAGTTCTTATCACCAACTAAATGATTTCCAGTTTTTTAAAAAAGTCAGTAGCAGTGCACTAAATTTTTAGTTTACCGTAAAGCCTTCTTACCTAGATCACTGTGTTTGGTCCTAGGACTTTAACTGAAGAGTTGGCCAGGTGCAGTGACTCATGCCTGTACCAGGTTGCAAGGCCAGGGTGGGAGGGGTTCAAGACCAGCCTGTCTCTATATCTTGATGTTAGGTCAAGGCTTTTTCTTTGAATATGGGTTTGTTGATTGGAATTTCATCTTTCTAGCATAAACTGGATCTATTACTTATGGTTTCTAATTTGTTTATAGTAGAATAATAATATAAAGACATAAAACAATCTGACTGAAAAATCATCTAGATTCTTATGACTTACTGCCTGTGTTTTACAGTTTCTCTCTCACACTCAATTTGAAATCATATTTTAAAGTAACTTCCCAAACCATTTAAATTAGTTTTCATTTAAACTTCTGAGATTATCTGGGTGAGTGCAGTGGCTCATGCCTGTAATCCCAGCATTTTGGGAGGTCAAGGCGGGTGGATCACTTGAGGACAGGAGTTCAAGATCAGTGTGGCCAGTCTGGTGAAACCCCATCTCCACCAAAAAATACAAAAGTTAGCCGGGTGTGGTGGTGTGTATCTGTAATCTCAGCCACTTGGGAGGCTGAAACATGGCAATCACTTGAACCTGGGAGGTGGGGGTTGGACTGAGCTGAGATTGCGTCACTGTACTCCAGCCTGGGTGATACAGAGACTCTCTTTCAGAAAAAAAGAAAAACACTCTAAATTATCTAGAAAGTTTTAAAAAGTTAATTAGTTTTCTTAGAAACATCAAGTTTCTTTTCAGAATCTTCAATGACGTTCATGATTTTAAATAAATTATACAATTTCAGGGCCGGGCGCGGTGACTCAAGCCTGTAATCCCAGCACTTTGGGAGGCCAAGGCGGGTGGATCACGAGGTCAAGAGATCGAGACCATCCTGGTCAACA
>NW_016107922.1:510013-520331 GCF_001604975.1 Cebus imitator | reverse complement strand
ATTTATTTTTTGGTAGAGACAGGGTTTCACCATGTTGCCCAGGCTGGTCTTGAACTCCTGGGCTCGACAGATCCACCTGCCTCAGCGTCCCAAAGTGCTGGGATTACAGAGCGAGCCACCTTGCCCAGCCTGAGCCACCGTGCCCAGCCTTGTCCTAACTTTAACTTTCATAAGCAATTTGGGGATAAAATAACGTATCCTTGGTAGGCATACAATTTATTCAAGTGTGCTAGACAGTAGTCTACTCAGCCGGGCACAGTGGCTCATGCCTATAATCTCAGCACTTTGGGAGGCTGAGGCAGGTGGATCTCCTGAGGTCAGGAGTTCCAGACCAGCTTGACCAATGTGGTGAAACTCCGTGTCTACTAAAAACACAAAGAGCTGGGCATGGTGGCACACACTACTCAGGAGGCTGAGGCAGGAGAATCCCTTGAACCCAGGAGGAGGAGGCTGCAGTGAGCTGAGATCCCACCTGTGCATTCCAGTCTGGGCGACAGAGGGAGACCCTCTCTCAAGAAAAAAAAGTAGTCTACTAGCTGTATATGTTCAGTTTCCTATGGAAAGATTTAATATGTTTCATAGAAAAACCAGCCAGGCATGGTAGCTTACACCTGCAATCCTAGCACTTTGGGAGGCCAAGCTAGGCAGATTGCTTGAGCTCAGGAGTTCGAGACTAGTCTGGGCAGCATGGCAAGACCTCGTCTCTGCTAAAATATGAAAAAATAGCTAGGTGTGGTGGTGCATGCCTGTGGTTCCAGGTACTTGGGAGGCTGAGGTAAGGTGGGGATTGACGTTTGAACGCCGGGTGGAAGGGAGGTGCAGTGAGCTATGATCACAGCACTGCACTCCATCCTGGGTGACGGAGTGAGGCCGTGTCTCATTAAAAAAAAGAGAAAGTATAGTAGGTCACTTAATTCAGCAAATTACTTAAGTGTAAGTCAGTTAAGGGTACTTCTACTGTATGTTCTCCCTTTTTTTTTTTTTGTTTGTTTACTTTTGCTAACTTAACTGGAGGGAAATACTGAGTCAAACTGCAATCTTTTTTTTTAAGATGGGGTTTCACCATGTTGGTCAGGCTGGTCTTGAACTCCCGACCTCGGGTGATCTCCCCATCTTGGCCTCCAAAGTGCTTGGATTACAGGTGTGAGCCACCACGCCGGGCCTAATCATATTTTTATGGTGAGATTGTTACGCAAAATAAATATGTGGCTTACAAATTGTCATACCACATAGCATATCTTTTTCAGTTTTCACATGTCATCTTAAAAACTAACTTGATATCCATTGTATATACAGATATATAGACTCTGGGCATTTTCAGTGATAGATTTATAAGGAGTCTAACTGACAATGAGAGATTTATAAGAAATCTAACTGAGCGGTTGCCTTGCAGTCATTAATGCATAAATGGTTAGCACCTTGATAGTAGGGATTGTCTCTACAATCTACAATTGTGTCTATACAGTTGTGTCTATGTAGCCTGTGCCTGTAATCCCAGTTACTTGGGAGACTGAAGTTCAATTGCTTGAACCCGGGAGGCGGAGGTTGAAGTGAGCTGAGATCGCACCACTGCACTCTAGCCTGGGTGACAGAGTGAGACCCTGTCTCAAAAAAGAAAAGAATAGCTTCCATGAGTGTAACATTCTTGGCTGACGGGTTTTTTTCTTTTAACACTTTGAATGTATCATTCCATTCTCAACATTTCTTCTGAGAAATCTGCTGTCTGTCTAATAGGGATTCCTTTCTCTGTGACTTGACACTTTTATTTTTTTAGAATTCTTCCTGTCTTTGACTTTTAGCAGTTTGACTATATTGTGCTTTGGAGAGGACCTTTTTTGGTTGAATCTATTTGTGAACCTTTCAGTGTCCTGGATCTCTGGATGTCCACATTTCTCTCCAGACTTGGGTAGTTTCTAGCTATTAATTCACAGAATAGGTGTTCTATGCATTTTCCCATCTCTTTTTGTTTTCAAACTGCCATTACGTGAATATTTGTTTGCTTAATCACATTCTATACGACTACTAGGCTTTCCTCATTTTTTTGTTCTTTTTTTTTTTTTGAGATGGAGTCTCACTCTTGTTGCCCAGTCTGGAGTGCAGTGGTGTGATCTTGGTTCACTACAACCTCCGCCTCCTGGGTTCAAGCTATTCTCCTGCCTCCGCCTCCCAAACAGCTGGGATTATAGGTGCCCGCCACCATGCTTGGCTAATTTTTGTGTTTTTAGTAGAGATGGGGTTTCACCATGTTGGCCAGGCTAGTCTTGAACTCCTGACCTCAGGTGATCCACCAAACTCAGCCTCCCAAAGTGCTGGGATTACAGGCGTGAGCCTCTATGCCTGGCTTTTTTATTCTTTCTTTGTTTGCTTGACTGGATTATTCCAAAACAACTGTCTTCAAGTTTAGAAATTCTTCTGTTTGGCCAGGCACAGTGGCTCACACCTGTAATCCAAGGCCGAGATGGGCAGATCACGAGGTCAAGAGATTGAGACCATCCTGGCCAACATGGTGAAACCCCATCTCTACTAATAATACAAAACTTAGCTGGGCGTGGTGGTGCGCACCTGTAGTCCCAGCTACTCCTTGGGAGGCGTAGGTCGCAGTGAGCCGAGATTATGCCACTGCAGTGTATCCTGGTGACACAGCGTGAAACTTCGTCTCAAAAAAAAAAGGGGGGGGGGCGCAGATTTCTTCTGCTTATTCTATTTTATTGTTGAAGCTCTCAAGTGTAGTTTTTATGTTATTCATTCAGTTCTTCAGTTCCAAGATTTCTGTTTGGTTGTTTAGTATCTCTGTTGAATTTCCAATTAAGGTTATGAATTGTTTCTATTTTTTGATTTTGTTGAATTGTCTATCTGTATTCTCTTGTATCTCACTGAGTTTCCTTAAGATTATTATTTTGAATTCCAGGAATTTTATAGTTTTTGTTTGGGATCTGCTTTGAGTTTTATTTATTTATTTAGGTCTTTGTGTAGGAGACAAGCCTTGGGCATCTCTAGTTGGCTATCTTGATGACATCTTCTGCACATAGAATTTTTTCCAACCTCAACATTGTCCATCTCTGAGAGTTTACCTTCTTTGGAGTCTTTATTTTTTTTGAGACAGAGTCTTGCTCCATTGCCCAGGCTGGAGTGCAGTGGCCTGATCTTGGCTCACTGCAACCTCCACCTCCTGGGTTCAAGTAATTCTCCTGTCTCAGCCTCCCGAGGAGCTGGGACTACAGGTGCTTGCCAACACGTGTGGCCTAATTTTTGTATTTTTAGTAGACATAGGGTTTCACCTTGTTGGTCAGGCTGGCCTCAAACTCCTGACCTCGGGTGATCCACACACCTTGGCTTCCCAGTGTTGGGTTTACAGGTGTGAGCCACGGCACCCGGCCTTTATTTTGTTTTTTAAATGAGGATGTTGTTTTTATTTTTTTATTTTTTGAGATGGAGTTTCGCTCTTGTTGCCTAGGCTGGCATGCAATTCCACTATCTTGGCTGACCGCATCCTCCACCTCACCACAACCTCTACCTCCTGGGTTCAAGCCATTCTCCTGCCTCAGCCCCATGAGTAGCTGGAATTACGAGCACACTAATTATGCCTTGCTAATTTTTTGTATTTTCAGTAGAGACGGGGTTTCTCCATGTTGGTCAGGCTGGTCTCAAATTGAGACCAACCTTAGGTGATTCTCCCCCTTCAGCCTCCTAAGTGCTGGGATTACAGGTGTGAGCCACTGTGCCTAGCAGGATGTTGTTTTTAATACCATCCAAAGTAAGCCCAACTACAGTGTATTTACATGTAAATGCAGACATTGGTGGGCTAATTTCTTAGAGGAAAATACAGTTTTCTTATTGCTGTCTGCCGTTTCACTATCCTGTTAGCTATCTAAAGTGAGATGTAGAACTCACTCCTATTCCATGCTATTATAAATAGGATCTACGGGAGCACTCACTGTGTAATTTTGATAGGGTTTGGTTTCAGGTTCATGAAGTAGTAAATGTTAGAAGTTGCTAAGGGAGGTGGTGCTATTGATGACTCAGGATTTCTGTCACATTTCATCTCTGATTTTTTTTTAACGTGAGTCATGTATTGCATATAGACTTTTATGTAAATAGTTAGCTCTTGTACACTTTTCCAGAACTAGTTCAGTCTTCCAGACTGCATTTTTTGCTGAGTATAGTCAACCCTATTCAAGTTATACATTCTGACTAGTAAAAGTCCTTCTTGCTAAATAATAATCTTTGTCTTGTTCAATTTAGCATATGTTAATATGAGGCTTCTTGATGTTGTGGTAATTAGCATGCATTTTATAATAAGACATTTCTTTCTTAAGTCAGAAGGAAAGTAAGTTGATTTCTGTTAATTTGTAATGTTACAATCAGTTACGTGTAGTTGTGATACTGGTTTGTTATTCTTCAACCATTAAACAACTCCCCATTTCCCCCTCTTCCCAGCCCTTAGTAACTACTTTTCTACGTCTGTCTTGGTGGATTTGAATATTCTAGGTACCTCTTACCATATTTGTCCTTTTGCGACTGTCTTACTTTATTTAACATATATATTAGTCTGTTTTCATGCTTCTAATAAAGACATATCTGAGACTGGGTAATTTATAAAGGAAAGAAGATTAATAGACACTTTAATCCCACAGTTCCGGCTGGGGAGGCCTCACAATCATGGTGGGAGGCAAAGGAGAAGCAAAGGCACATCTTCTTATGTGTTGGCAGGCATGAGAGCATGTGCGGGGAATCTCCTCTTTTATAAAGCCATCAGATCTTGTGTCAGACTTATTCACTATCATGAGAACAGCACGAGAAAGACCCACCCCCATGATTCAATTGCCTCCCACCAGGCCCCTCCCATGACACGTGGGAATTATGGAAGCTGTAATTCAAGATGACATTTAGGCGGAGACACAGCCAAACCGTATAATTCCACCCCCAACCCCTCCCAAATCTCTTGTCCTTACATTTCAGAACCAATCATGCCTTCCTGACAGTCTCCCAAAGTCTTAACTCATTTCAGCATTGACTCAAAAATCCTCAGTCTGAAGTCTTATCTCTGAGACAAGCTGAGTCCCTCTGTCTATGATCCTGTAAAACCAAAAGCAAGTTAGTTACTTCCTAGATGCAATGGAGATACAGGCATTAGATAAATACACCCATTCCAGTGGGAGAAATTGGCCAAAACAGAGGCTACCGGCCCTATGTAATTCTGAAATCCAACGAGGCAGTCAAATCTTAAAGCTCCAAAATGACCTCCTTTGACTCCATGTCTCACATCCAGGTCATGCTGATGCAAGAGGTGGGTTCCCATGGCCTTGGGTAGCTCTGCCTGTGTGGCTTTGCAGTGTACAGCCCCCCTTCTGGCTGCTTTCACCAGCTGGCATTGAGTGTCTGTGGCTCCTCCAAGGGCACAGTGCAAGCTGTCAGTGGATCTACCATTCTGGGGCCTGGAGAATGGTGACTCTCTTCTCATAGATCCACTAGGCAGTACCCCAGTGGGGACTCTGTGTGTGGGCTCCCATCCCACATTTCCCTTCTGCACTGCACTAGCCAAGGTTCTCCATGAGGGCTCCACCCCTGCAGTACACCTCTGCCTGGACATCCAGGTGTTTCCATACATCCTCTGAAATCTAGGCAGAGGTTCCTAAACCTCAGTTCTTGACTTCTGTGTATCCACACTCTCAACACCATGTGGAAGCTGCCAAGGCTTAGGGCTTTCACCCTCTGAGGTTGTGGCCCTAGCTATACCTTGGCCCCTTTAGCCACTGCTGGAGTGGCTGGGATGCAGGGGACCAAGTCCAGAGGCTACACTCAGTAGGGGGGCCCTGGCCCTGATCCGGGAAACCATTTTTCCCTCCTAGGATTGGGATGGGAGGGGCTGCTTTGAAGGTCTCTGACAAGCCCTGGAGACACTTTTCCATTTGTCTTGGCAGCATTTGGCTGCTCTTTACTTATGCAAATTTCTGCAGTAGTCTTGAATTTATCCCCAGAAAATGGGATTTTCTTTTTTCTACTGTATCATCAGGCTGCACATTTTTCAAACTTTTATGCTCTGCTTCCTCTTGAAGCTTTGCTGCTCAGAAATTTCTTCTGCCAGGTACCCTAAATTATCTCTTTCAAGTTTAAAGTTCCACAGATCACTAGGGCAGGGGCAAAACACTGCCAGTCTCTTTGGTAAAACATAGCAAGAGTCACCTTTGTTTTAGTTCCCAAGAAATTCCTTATCTCCATCTGAGACCACGTCAACCTGGACTTCATGTCACTGACAGCATTTTGGTTAAAACCATTCAAAAAGTCTCTAGGAAGTTCCAGACTTTCCCACATTTTCCTGTCATCTTCTGAGCCTTCCACAATGTTCCAACTTTGGCCTGTTACCCCATTTCCAAAGTTTTTTTCCACATTTTCAGGTATGTTTATAGCAGTACCCTACTCCCAGTACCAATTTATTGTATTTGCCTGTTCGTACGCTGCTAATAATGACATACTCAAGACTGGGTAAATTATAAAGGAAAGGGTTAATGGACTCAGAGTTCCACATGACTGGAGAGGCCTCACAATCAAGCCAGAAGGCAAAAATAGAAACAGAGGCATGCCTTACATGGTGTTAGGCATGAGAGCATGTACAGGAGAACTCCCATTTTATAAAACCATCAGCTTGATGAGACTTATTCACTACTATGAAAACAGTATGGGGGAAATCACCCTCATGATTCCTTTATCTCCATCTGGTCCGTCCCACCCTTGACACTTGGGGATTATTACAATTCAAGGTGAGATTTGGGCGGGGACATAGCCAAACCATATCTGCACGAGTTTTCAAGATTCATCTGTGTTATAGCATAAATAACCTCATCAGCAATGTACAGAGGTTCTTTCATTTCTCTACATTCTTAATAACATTAGTTTTCTATTTTTTTAAATAGTAACCATCCTAAAGTTTTTGAAGTGGTACCTTATTGTGGTAGCTTATTTCTTTTTTTTTGGTTGTTTGATGGAGTCTTGCTCTGTCGCCCAGGGTGGAGTGGAGTGGCACAATCTCGGCTCACTGCAACCTCCACCTCCCGAGTTCAGGCAATTCTCCTGCCACAGCCTCTGGAGTAGCTGGGACTATAGGTGCCTGCCACCACACCTGGCTAATTTTTGTATTTGTAGTAGAGATGGAGTTTTACCGTGTTGGCCAGGCTGCTCGATCTCCTGACCTTGTGATCCACCCACCTTGGCCTCCCAAAGTGTTGGGATTACAGATGTGAGCCACTGTGCCTGGCTTCTTTTTGTTGTTGAATACTGTGTCGTTGTATTGGATGTACCATAGTTTGTTTATCAAGTCACCTTTGAAGAACATCTCAGTTCCTTCCAAGTTTTGGCAATTATGAACAAACGTTTGTGTGTAGGTTTTTGTGTGTATGTATGTTTTCAACTCATTTGGGTTAATACCAGGGAGCACAGCTGCTGGATCATATGGTAAAAAGAGTATATTTTGTTTTGTAAGAAATTGCTAAACTGTCTTATGAAGTAGTTACATCATTTTGATTCCTGCCAGCAGTGTGTAAGAGTTTCTTCATCTCTTTGCCAGCATAGCTGTTCTTGTGGATGTGCTATAATATCATTGAGTGTATCATTGTGGTTTTATTTTTAATTTTAATTTTTAAATTAAAAAAAAATTGGGGGTATATAGTAGGTGTATATATTTATGGGGTACATGAGATGTTTTATTACAGGGATGCAATGAGAAATAAGCACATCATGGGCAATGGGCTATCCCCTTAAGCATTTATCCTTTGAGTTATGAACAGTTCAGTTACTCTTTATTTTAAAACATGCAATTAAGTTACCATATTGGACTGTAGTATAGTAGGTCATAGTCATTGTTTTTTTTTTTTCTAACCCATTAACCATCCCCACCTCCTGCCCTCCCCCAGGCCCCCATTACCCTTCTTAGTTCTGGTAGCCATCCTCCTATTCTCTGTGTCCATGAGTTCAGTTGTTTTGATTTTTACATCTCACAAATAAGTGAGAACATGCAATGTTTGTCTTTCTGTGCCTGGCTTATTTAACTTAAAACACTGACCTCCAGTTCTATCCATGTTGTTGTAAATGACAGGATCTCATTCTTTTTCATGCCTGAGTAGTACTCCACTGTGTATATGTACCACATTTTCTTTATCCATTCACCTGTTTATGGACACTTAGGTTGCTTCCAAACCTTGGCTGTTGGAAACAGTACTGCAGCAAACATAGGAGTGCAGATAGCTCTTTGATATATTCTGAATCCTTCTTTGGGATATATACCTAGCAGTGGGATTGCTGGATTATGCAGTAGCTCAAATTTTAGTTTCTTTGTTTTGTTTTGAGACGGAGTCTTGCTCTGTCGCCCAGGCTGAGGCAGTGGCGTGCTCTCGGCTCACTGCAACCTCCGCCTCCTGGGTTCAGGCAATTCTCCTGCCTCAGCCTCCTGAGTAGTTGGGATTACAGGCACCCACCACACCTGGCTAATTTTTGTATTTTTAGTAGAGATGGAGTTTTGCCATGTTGGTCAGGCTGGTCTCGAACTCCTTACCTCAGTGATCCACCTGCTTCGGCTTCTCAAATTGTTGGGATTATAACATCACTGATCATTAGAGAAATGCAAATCATGAGTCACCATGTGCGGCCTCAATTTTTAGTTTCTGAGGCACCTCCAAAGTATTCTCCATAGTGGTTGAACTGATTACATCCACACCAACAGTGTACGAGTCCTCCCCTTTCTCCACATCCTCTCCCGCATTCATTATTGCCTGTCTTTTGGATATAAGCCATTTTAACTGGTGTGATGAGATCTCATTGTAGTTTCGATTTGGATTTCTCTAATGATCTGTGATTTTGAGTACCTTCTCCTATGTGTATTGGCCATTTGTATATCTTATTCCGAGAAATGTCTATTCAGATCTTAGCCCATTTTTAAATCGGGTTATTAGACTTTTTCCTCTAGAGTTGTTTGAGCTCCTTATATATCCTGGTTATTAATCTCTTGTCAGCTAGGTAGTTTGCAAGTATCTCCTTCCATTTCATGGGTTGTCTCTTCACTTTGTTGAATGTTTCCTGTGCAGAAATGTTTTAACTTGATGTGATCCCATTTGTCCGTTTTTGCTTTGGTTCCCTGTGCTTGTAGGATATTGCTCATTGTGGTTTTAATTTGAGTTTCCCTAAAGGCAAACTATGTCGAGCATCTTTTTATTTGCTTATCAATCATTTGTCTATCTTTGGAGAAATGTCTCTATCATTTGCCAGTTTTTTACTTGAGTTTTTAAAAAATTGAATTGTAAGAAGTCTTTTTGTTGTTGTTGTTATTTTACACAGTCTAGCTCTGTCACCCAGGCCGGAGTATAGTGGTGTGGTCTCAGCTGCCTGCAAGCTCTGCTGCCCAGGTTCAAGCAATTCTCCTGCCTCAGCTTCCTGAGTAGCTGGGATTACAGGCGTGTGCCACCATGCCTGGCTAATTTTTGTATTTTTAGTAGAGACAAGGTTTCACCATGTAGGCCAGGCTGGTCTGCGAACTCCTGACCTCATAATCCACCTGCCTTGGCCTCCCAAAGTGTTGGCATTATAGGTATGAGTCACCGTGTCCGGCTGTAAGAATTCTTTTTTTTTTTTTTTTTTGACCCACTCTTATCAGATACAGGATTTCTAGATATTTTCTTTCATGCTATAGTTTGTCTTTTTACTTTCTTGGCAGTATCCTTTGACATAGAAATACTTAATTTTGGTGAATTCCAGTTTGTCTGTGTTTTCTTTGATTTATTATGCTTTGGGTGTCTTATCTAAGAAACCATTGGCTAATCCAAGGTCATGTACATTTTCACCTATGTTTCCTTCCGAGAATTTATAGTTTCAGCTCTTCAGTTTAGGTCTTTGATCTGTTTTTTTGTTTGTTTTCTTTTCTTTCTGAGACAGAGTCTTACTATGTCACCCAGACTGGAGTTCAGTGGTGTGATCTTGGCTTACTACAACCTCTGCCTTCCTGGGTTCAAGCGATTCTCTTGCCTCAGCCTCCTGAGTAGCTGGGATTACAGGCGTGTGCCACAATGCCCAGCTAATTTTTGTATTTTTAGTAGAGATGCGGTTTCACCATGTTGGCCAGGATGGTCTCAAACTCCTGACCTTGTGACCTGCCTCCCTTGGCCTCCCAAAGTGCTGGGATTACAGGCATGAGCCACTGCGCCTGGCCTGATCTGTTTTGAGTTAATTTTTTTTTTTTAGACGGAGTTTCGCTCTTGTTACCCAGGCTGGAGTGCAATGGCGCGATCTCGGCTCACCGCAACCTCCGCCTCCTGGGTTCAGGCAATTCTCCTGC
>NW_016107922.1:507024-509263 GCF_001604975.1 Cebus imitator | reverse complement strand
TAAAGGAATACCTGAGGCTGGGTAATCTATAAAGAAAAGAAGTTTATTTGGCACATGGTTCTTCATGCTCTGTAAGAAGCATGATGCTGGCATCTGATTCCACTCATGGTGGAAAGAGAACAGGAGCTCATGTGTGCAGAGATCACATGACAAGAAAAGAGGCGAGTGAGAAAAGGAAGGGAGGTGCCATGCCGATTTTAAAAACTAGTTCTGGCAGAAACCAAGCAAGTACTCACTGAGAACCTTGAAGACAGTACCAGGTCATCCATGAGGGATCCACTCTCATGACCCAGACACCTCCCATTAAGCGCCACTTCCAACACTGGGGATCAGTTCTCAACATGAGGTTTGGAGGGGTTAAACAAACCCATGTGTAGCAGGCTCACGAATAGATTAATCTATTCAGGGGTTAATGGATTAATGAGTTATCATGTGAGTGGAACCAGTGGCTTTATTAGAAGAAGAAGAGAGCTGGAGCTCACACATTAGCATGCTCAGCTCAGCTCCCCCATGTGATACTCTGTGCTGTTTGGGGTCAAAGGCAGCCCCTCAACCTTCGACTTTTTAGTCTCCAGAACTGTGAGAAATAAATTCCTTTTCTTTATAAACTATCTAGATTCAGGTATTTTTTTACAAACAAACAAACAAAAAAAAACCAGACTAATACACATGGGGATCTCTAGTTGTCTCAGCACCATTTGTTGAAAAGCTATTCTTTCTTGCATTGATTGACCTGGGTACCTTTATCAGAACTCAGTTGACCATGTATGTGTAGATTTACTTTTCCATTCTCAATTCAGTTCCGTTGGTCTGCATACCTGTTGTTATATTATCTTTATTGCTGTAGCTTTGTAGTGAACTTTGAAATTGTGAAGTGTGAGCCCTTCAGCTCTGTTCTTTCTTTTCCAGGATTGCTTTGACTATTCTGTGACTCTTGCAATTCCATATTAGTTTAGGATTGGCTTGTCTGTTTCTGGAAAAAAAAACAGTTGGGATTTTGATGGAGATTACATTGAACGTATACGTCAATTCGGGGTGTACTGCCATCTCAAATCAGCTTTTCAAGACAGATTTGTATAACCCAATTTGAAATTGAGCCATAATATATTATTTTTGGGGATATGTATTGTTTCGTTCTTTTTTTTGAGATGGAGTTTTGCTCTTTTGCCCAGGCTAGGGTGCAATGGTGAAATCTCAGCTTACCGCAACCTCTACCTCCTAGGTTCGAGTGATTCTCCTGCCTCAGCCTCTTGAGTAGCTGGGGTTATAGGCATGCACCACCACACCTGGCTAATTTTGTATTTTTTTTTGTAGAGATGGGATTTCTCCATGTTGGTCAGGCTGATCTTGAGCTCCTGATCCCAGGGGATCCGCCTGCTTTGGCCTCCCAAAGTGCTGGGTGGGATTACAGGCGTGAGCCACTGTGCCTGGCCTGTTTCATTCTTATCTTAGCTTTTCTATTAGGAATGGGAGATGGTTGATCCTAACCACCATGAAGCCAGACCTGGGGTGATGCATGGTGGAATTCTGCATTCTTGTCCCTCACATCTGTCCTCCAGCAGTCTGTCTCCCAATCTGCAGGATGCTTAGAGGGTATGGTAACGCTAGAACCTGAAAACTGCAAATGATTGGCTATCTGTAATTTGGTTGTTAAAAAAGAAAGGCTGGGCGCGATGGCTTGTGCCTGTAATCCCAGGGCTTCAGGAGGCTGAGATGGGCGGATCCTGAGGTCTGGAGATTGAGACCATCCTGGCTAACATGGCGAAACCCCATCTCTACTAAAAATACAAAAAATTAGCTGAGTGTGAGGACGCACGGCTGTAGTCCCAGCTACCTGGGAAGCTGAGGCAGAGGAATCGCTTGAACCAGGGAGGCAGAGGTTGCAGTGAGTCAAGGTCCTGCCACTGTACTCCAGCCTGGGCAACAGAGTGAGACTCCATCTCAAAAAAAAAAAAAAAAAAATCTAGTTTCTTTTCTTGTTTTTTTTTGGTAGAGACATTTGTTTCACCATGTTCCTCAGTCTGGTCTCGAACTCCTGAGCTCAGGCGATCTGCCCACTTCAGCTTCCCAAAGTGCTGCACTGGGCCAAACATCTGGTTTCTTTTTCATTTTTGAGACACAGTCTCACTTTGTTGCCCAGGCTAGAGTATAGTGGTGCGATCTCTGCTCACTGCAGCCTCCACCTTCTAGGTTCAAGCAATTCTCATGCCTCAGCCTCCTGAGTTGCTGGGATTACAGG
>NW_016107922.1:502425-506579 GCF_001604975.1 Cebus imitator | reverse complement strand
CTCGGCCTCCCAAAGTGCTGGGATTACAGGCTTGAGCCACCGCGCCCGGCCCCTGGTTTGTTTTGTTTGTTTGTTTGTTTGTTTGTTTTTGTTCTTTTATTTTTCCTAACATCTGGTTTCTTAATTCCTGGTCAAGTCAGATATACTTTGCGGTATTTGTTTTTGCTAGTTAATGAACAATTGAACCATTCCATCTTATATGTTCAATAGACCTTTTTGACTTGGTTGTAATTACTTGGCCTGTCTAGAGTGTTACTTACAAGGCTAATTGCCTGAATACTTGCTAAAACAAAGATCATGGAGCTCTACCCTAGACGTACAGAACCAGACACTCCATGTTGGGACCTGGGAATCTACAATTCAGTGTGTTTTATGGGTTGTTTAAATGTGCTTCTAGTTTGGTGAACCATAGATTTACAAAGTATTTTGCTCTGGGAGGTCTAGTCCGTTCAACTTGGCTAAACTTGTTAATCTTCTGTTCACTTTGATAGCTCTGAATGAATTTCAGGGCTGGAATATGATTGCTGACTCACCTGACTTCCTTTGAAACTGAGGTGGGTGGGATTTAGTGTGCTAAAGTCTGTTTATCTTTGAAATATTTGTCTCTCAGTTTATAGTCCAGGATTTATGCAGCATTGGCCCTGCTGTATAGCTCTGTGCTGTAGAAAATCTAGGTGGAGAGGATTAATTAAATGAAAATCACTGAATCTATCTGTGTCATTGGTCAGCTAAATAAATAACCTTTGTGTCCTAACAGCAGCAGACATTTTCTGGTTAGGTTTTCCACATGGTTTATTATGAAGTATGACAACTTGTCATGTGTAATCAGCATCACATTAGTCTCATGAGAATAAGCTCTCCTTTAATCAGCTGCTTTTCTTTAATCTGGTGGGGTGAGGCGTATGGCAACCGTGACATTTTTGTCATTTGCTTTGTGGGATGGTGGTGGTATGATTGGATGTGTGGATATATGTATGTTTTGAGTATGCAGATTTTCCAAAAAGGGACAGATGGCAGATAAAGCATTCATGTATTCCTTGTCACTGTGCACCAAAAATTACAGTTATGTGTCCTGGGAGTCCGTACCAGAATATGTAGCTTCTAATGTTATTTATCTGTGATTTTTAGAACTTGGGCCAGTCATTAAATTCTCTGAAGTCTCATATTCTTTATGTATGAGGATAGAGTTGACAGCCTTTACAGACTATAAACTCAAATCTAAAGTTCTAGGATTCAGTCACAGATTAAACTCATAAGCATGCAAGTAATAGTGGAGGTCTTATTCTTTCCATTGCTGGTTTTCAGTATTCTCCATCATGATTCATTGCCATAAGTAAATGCTCTATTTATCTTCTTATCTCTGCAGTTGGTCTGTTCTCATATTTGTCTGATGTAATATGTCTTCTTATTTTATTTCTTTCTTTTGTCATTTGAGCTAGCCTCAAAATATACTGGTAACTTTGTATTTTTATTTATTCGTATTTTTAAGCTACACCTGCTAGAATGGGAATGTTGTATTTTTTTAATTCCTCTGAACTTATTTTTAGTTCTTTATTTTGTGTGTGTGTGTGGGGTGTGTGTGTGTGTGTGTGTGTGTGTGTGTGTGTGTTTTTGAGACAGTCTTGCTCTGTCTCCCGGGTTGGAGTACAGTGGCACAATCTTGGCTAACTGCAACCTCCACCTCCCAGGTTCAAGCTATTGTCCTGCCTCAGCCTCCCGAGTAGCTGGGATTGCAGGCGCACGCCACCATGCTTGGCTAATTTTTGTATTTTCAGTAGAAACGGTGTTTTACCATGTTGGCCAGGCTGGTCTCGAACCCCTGATTTCAAGTGATCCACCCACCTCGGCCTCCTAAAGTGCTGGGATTATAGGCATGAACCACCGCACTCAGCCTATTGTGTGTTTTTTTAACTGTCTCCTCTCCCCAGTGAGGTTGTCATGTATACATAGAGAATATAGTGAGCTTGTCATCTGTACCTACACGTCTATACATTGTAAGCCTTTAAGCTTCGTCATAGTCGATAGTGGTAGCTATCAAATATTTGAGTATTTTTTTAGTCCATTTTTCACACAAGCCTAGGACAAAGGAAGTATATCCCAAAGTGTTTGTAATCTGGTTGGAATAATGATAATAAAGCACAAAATCATCAAACAGTATAGGATAGTGTATTTTTAAGCGTTAAACTTTGTGGCACAGGCTAAATGAATAAATTTTTAAGGTCAGTGATCTGTAAACACAGCAGTCAGTGAAGACATTTTGAAGTAGAGAGTTAAATTGGTTTTTCAAGGGTAGATGGAATTTGAATGATCAGGAAACAGAGGCAGTTTATGTTAAGCAAAAATATAGAATGTTTGAGTTTTTGTTTTGTTTTTTAGAAATGGGTCCTCGCTATGTTGCCCAGGCTAGAGTACAGTGGCTGTTCACAGGCCTGATTATAGCACACTATGGCCTCAAACTCCTGGGCTCAGGGGATCCTCCTGCCTAGGTCTCCCAAGTAGCCAGGACCGCAACGTGGTACCACATCTGGCTTGTTTTGTTAGATAGTGAGAAATTGGCAGTATGTTCATACTGGATGAAAATAGTAATACTTTAAACAAAATTTCTTAACACATATAATTTAATGTGGCTTATAATTGATGCATAATGGAAAAATCCAAATAGTAAATTAAAAAATCAGTAGTAGGAAAATTGTACATTTCTATAGTAGGAATAACAGATTACAGATAAGTAAGTAGTCTGTGAGATCTTCTTCAGTTGTACAAGCACTGAGCTGTGAATTTGGTTTTGGCAAAGCCAAATACATACATACATACATACACTATAAAACAGAGGGCTTACTTAGTTCTAGGAGTCTTCCCCCATGCTGCGCCCCCACACCATAATTTAGAAGCTATACTAGTTTCTTTTGGTTGGAGAATAGTTCTTTAAAAGATTTCTTTTTTCCCACTTAGAGCTTTGTAACATAGGACACCGAAATGCAGTAGAAAATGTCAGTATCAAATGTAGTAAACACTGCCTCTTAATGTGATTCTGGATAAAGATAAGGAAGTGGCATGAAGTACAATTCAGTTAAATAGTTAACACTCTCTAGGGACCTAGATTATACATGTATACTCTTCTTTTTTTTGTTTTTTGAGACAGTCTCACTCTGTCACCCAGGCTGGAGTACAGTGGAGCGATCTCCGCTCACTGCAACCTCTGCCTCCTGCCTCAGCCTCCCAAGTAGCTGGGACTACAGTCATGTTGCCACCATGCCCAGCTAATTTTTGTATTTTAATAGAGAGGGGTTTCCGCCTCTCAACTCCTGGCCTCAGGTGATCTACCTGCCCCAGCCTCCCGCAGCACTGGGATTACAGGCATGAGCCACCACACCCGGCCCATATATACTTTTCTGATGGTCCGGCTTAATATGAGGATAAACTCTACAGTGCAGAGGAATGGAGACTACCTATCATGTCAGGAAACCCTGTAGAAAAATGGATCCAGTAGATTGTATTCCCTGCAAGGAGTCTAAAACATTTAGGTGTTCTCCGTTTCTGATAAAGGGCAGGTCAAGAGCACAATCACAGATGTGAAGTTAGAAATGTTGTGTGGAATTTAGAGGGCTAACCCAAACTTTCTTCAGCCTTGTAGTTGTTTCTGTTTCTGTCGTTGAAATATGTTTGAAGGAGTGTCAGTAACTACAAGAAGGATTGATTTCATTCACTATAGCTCATGACAGTGATTGATCAAAATTCTTACAGTGCTGAGTATGACAGAGTTACTTTAGCCTGGAAAAAAATTCAAGGCAAGTCCATTAGAGGCAAGCCACCCTTGGAAACATGGGTCATAGAAATCTGGTATTCAGGAATATAGCTTTTTAGTCAAACTTCCCCAATCAATTTTTTCTGCAATTTCCAACAAATTTAAGCAACACATGTTAAGTAAGCCATTCTCTCTAGCAGCAATTTAAAAGCAAGAATAACTGCCTGTCAAGATTTCTCCTAGTTTGTGTTAAAACAGCCCTTTTTTATATTATGTGGCATTATCTAAACTGACAGAGGTTGTCCTGCTGTTCCTAACTCTACAGTGTGGAAAGCAGGTTCTGTATAAGCATAGCATCATTGACTAGAAATCTGTGATTAGCTGATTTCTGTTCACAGAGATAAGGGGT